>NC_041222.1:103414761-103447591 GCF_002837175.3 Physeter macrocephalus | reverse complement strand
TTTTTCGGTACGCGGACCTCTCACTGTTGTGGCCTCTCCCGTTGCGGAGCACAGGCTCCGGACGCGCAGGCCCAGCGGCCATGGCCCACGGGCCCAGCCGCTCCGCGGCATGTGGGATCTTCCCGGACCGGGGCGCGAACCCGTGTCCCCTGCATCGGCAGGCGGACTCTCAACCACTGCGCCACCAGGGAAGCCCCTAAATATGTCTTAATGCCATCTAATTTAAAAACATTTTAATGCTACTACAAATACCACTATATTGAAAGCATACAGCTCACTTTCACAGCAAAATGTCCTACAAAAGTTATCAATACTAGCTCCTTGGCACCTCTTCACCTCCCATCAACCCTCTCCAAGCAAGTTTCCATTCTCACCCACCCACTAAAATACCTCCTTCAAGGTTAGCTATGACTTATATTTTGCCAAAGTCAATGGCCAGTTTTCCATCCTTGTCCCACTTGAACTCCAACGCTAATTGATATGGTTGAGTACTACTGAATGTCAGAAACACTTTCTCCTCTAGGCTCCATAAACCTCCAATCTCTTGATTTTCCTTCTAGCTCACTAGCTGTTCTTTCTTAGTCTCTTTTCCTTGTTTCCATCCTATCAGACCTCTAAATGTTGCCATAACCAAGGATTTTGCCCTCTGTTCTCTTTTACGTATTTTCGATTTCAGCTTCCTTCTTGGGTAACATCATCCCTACTCATGGCTTTAAATACTGTACATACACTGATGATTCTTGGACTAAGGTCTTCAGCCTAGAACAGTCTCCCACACCCCAGGCCTGTGTATCCATATGCCTAGCCAACATCTCTACTTGGGTGTCCAAGCCTAAGATGCTACCCCCTGAATCTAACCCTCTGCCCTAAGTCTTCCTCAATATATTAGATGGAACCACCACCTATCTGACGGATGACATCAAATAGGAGTGATCCTTGATCTCATTCCACCCTTTGTGGTCCATCAATAAGCCCCCCTCATTTCTCATCATCTCCACTAATAGGATCCTTGCACAAGCCACTTCCATCTTTTACTGAATTATTATAAGAGCATCACACTTTAACTCCTTTCCTCTGTTTCAGGCCCCGCCCATTTCACTCTTGCATGCAGGAGCCAAGAGATGTGTCTCATCATACATCAGGTCATATTACCCCCACGTCTAACTCCAGTGGCTTCCTGCCGTAATCAGATTAAAATGAAAATGACTGGCCATTGCCTTGAGTTCCTTGCCTTCTCTCCACTTTGTTCCATCTCTCTCTATCGTTGAGAACAGTGCCTGCCATGCTGGTCCCCTTTTTGTCTTTTGGACAAACCAAGCTCATTCTCGACTCCAAGTTAAAACTTTCCAGTCATTTTGCCTGGAACATTCTTCCCTGAGATACTGCATGGCTGCCTTCTGTTTATGGTTCAAATCCCAATCAAATATTATCTTCTCTGAGAGGCTTTTCCTAACTAAAATAGACTCTACTTATTCTCTTTCATGTTAGTCTTTTTATTTTTTTATTTAGCACATACTAGTACCTGAAATTACATTCTGCATTTATGTATGTGCTTATCATCTGTCTTTCCCTGTGATAATGTACCTTCTGATGTCAGGGACTCTGTTTCCCACAGAATTCACATTACCCACACTCTGCTTGGCATAGAGTAAGTACCCAGGGAAGGTTTGCTGTAGATTCCAGAGTCCGATCGTGCTTCCCTATTGACCCTATTAAATCAGCAAGCAAGCATAACTTGTAGAAAGATTTCTCATGCTGATTTAGCCAGCTTGCATGTTCCATTTTATGTGTTATTTAAATATTATCGTCTGGGAAATAGACACAGAGCTCGTACTCTGATATAATAGACAAGACTTGCTAATTCCGTTTTTTTTTTGCATTTTTTAACATCTTTATTGGAGTATAATTGCTTTACAATGGTATGTTAGTTTCTGTTGTATAACAAAGTAAATCAGCTATATGTATACATATATCCCCATATCTCCTCCCTGTTGTGTCTCCCTCCCACCCTCCCTATCTCAGCCCTCTAGGTGGTCACAAAGCACCGAGCTGATCTCCCTGTGCTATGTGGCTGCTTCCCACTAGCAATCTATTCTACGTTTGGTAGTGTATATATGTCCATGCCACTCTCTCACTTCGTCCCAGCTTACCCTTCCCCCTCAAGTCCATTCTCTATGTCTACGTCTTTATTCCTATCCTGCCCCTAGGTTCTTCAGAACCTTTTTTTTTAGATTCCATATATATACGTGTTAGCATACGGTAGTTGTTTTTCTCTTTCTGACTTACTTCACTCTGTATGACAGACTCTAGGTCCATCCACCTCATTACAAATAAATCCATTTTGTTTCTTTTTATGGCTGAGTAATATTCCATTGTATGTATGTGCCACATCTTCTTTATCCATTCATCTGTCAGTGGACAATTAGGTTGCTTCCATGTTCTGGCTATTGTAAATAGAGCTGCAGTGAACATCGTTTGTTTCTTATAGTTTGAATGTTGCTGGGAGATGGGGTGAAGAAGTTGACTAAGAGTGTCCCAGAGCAGTTACTACTTCAAAACAAATGGTTATATATTAAATCATTTATAATAGTCCCTGGCTCTTCTAGCAGGACAAAAAGACTTCATCTTTATAGGAAAGACCCTTAGATCTCTGATTGGACAGAAAGTGTTACAGAGGATGGATCCTGGGAAGAGAGGCTAGAGATGGAGGGAAGACTGGGGGAATGGCTCCAGGAGGAGGGGAGTAAGGAGGAGGAGGAGGAGGCTGGAGTCTGACTTCTTCAGCCTGTAACGTACAAGGTGGGTCAGAACTCGGGCAGCGCTGTGTCAGGGGAGGTAGTCAACAGGAGGAGAGCACAGCATCATATCACACGTATCATGGATCACGGCATAGATGCGTGATAAGGTGTATATCATTTATATAATATTAACAAAGTTATCCTATACCTTGAAAGAAGAATCATCAGCAATCAGCTTGAAAACATATAAGCTTAAGCCTTTTGGATTCAGAGTGCTCCAGAACAAAACCTGCAAACATGCCCCATGAGTGTGTACTTTGCTGATACGACTGTCCATGTGCCCATAAGTATAATCAGAATTCAATGTCATAACAACTACACAAAGAGATTATGATGGGGGCGGTTAAAGCCTATCATTAGGAAAGATAAAGTTATACATATAGTTAATAAGCACAAGCATTTCTTAAATGTGAAGGTGAAACAATGAAAACGAAAGACAGCAGCAAAAGGAAAAAATAAAAGACCAGGCCAATTGAGTATCTGAGTCCTACGCTCCAGATTCTAAAATGTAAATCTGCACTGTATATTTTATAAGATCCTCAACAAGAAAGTTGATGTTCTGTGTTACCAAGGAGGATCTTTGGATGGATATCTTCTGCCAGTTAAATAAAATTACGCTCTGCACTTACGAGTTTCGAGAATAGGTGGGTGAGTACAGTTCTTTAAATAACTGAACTTGTGGCTTTAAATGTAATAACAGGCTTTATTTAAATAAGTTCTATGAACAAAATGATTTGTATTATATACAGTGTAACTACTGATGTGTGGTAATTCTCGAGGGTTCATATAAATATCTTCTCTAAGACTTTTTATATGTAAATTTATAAAATCTATTGTCTTTACTAATAAGTGCAAAATTTCTAGAAGAAAAAGAATATCAAGAAACGTGTTGTTATTTACAATAGCCAGGGCATGGAAGCAACCTAAATGTCCATCGACAGATGAATGGATAAAGAAGATGTGGCACATATATACAATGGAATATTACTCAGCCATAAAAAGAAATGAAATTGAGTTATTTGTAGTGAGGTGGATAAACCTGTAATCTGTCATACAGAGTGCAGTAAGTCAGAAAGAGAAAAACAACTACCGTATGCTAACATGTATATATGGAATCTAAAAAAAAAATTAGTTCTGATGAACCTAGGGGCAGGACAGGAATAAAGACGCAGACGTAGAGAATGGACTTGAGGACATGAGGAGGGGGAAGGGTAAGCTGGGATGAAGTGAGAGAGTGGCATGGACGTATATACACTACCAAACATAAAATAGATAGCTAGTGGGAAGCAGCCACATAGTACAGGGAGATCAGCTCGGTGCTTTGTGACCACCTAGAGGGGTGGGATAGGGAGGGAGGGAGGAAGACACAAGAGGGAGGATATATGGGGATATATGTATACATATGGCTGATTCACTTTGTTATACAGCAGAAACTAACACACCATTGTAAAGCAATTATACTCCAATAAAGATGTTAAAGGAAAAAAAAGGAAACATGTTGGCAGCTAAATTTTCCTCAGAAATTAGATGATTATGTAATATGACATGTGAGATAAGGGCCCATTAGCCACGTCCTGTGAATGCTAATTTACCTAATAAAAGAATATAAAATTACTAGGGAAATAAGACAATTTTTGAAGAAATGTATGAGAAAGATTGGATTTTTCATTAAAGAAGTACTGTGCCTGACAATGTCCTTTTTCCACTACAGAAAAGGAGTTTCTCACTAGTAGTGCAATAGAAATACAGCATATTGCCCCAGGCTGTAAATGTCTTCAGGATGCGAACAAAGGGACAATTCTAAATATTCGTTTTATTTAAGGATTTTGTCTGTTCCACTCCTCACAATTAAAAAAAAAAAATGCAGAGCTCTTAAGAGCTCCTTAGAACAAAGCAAAGAGCTTTGGTAGGAAACATCCAAGGCTGTGCAACATTCTTTCATGGCAAGGCTTCTTGCCTGGTCTATCAAAATATCGAAATAACATTTTTATCAAAAATAATTATATAGGCAAAGGTATATAAAATTAACATTTTTATTTTCCCAACCCTTTCTGAGTAAATGTGTTAGACAAAGCATCTCCAAGTGAAAGGGTAACAGTTAAAGTCACTGATTCCAATAGCTGGGTAACAAAGCCTTTTCCAATCAGGTTTCCAACTGTTTGCTTGCAACAAAATTAAAGAAGAACCTATTTGAGTTATTGACTGATAGGTTATTAAAATAATGTTTAATGATAGATCAGTATGTGATTTTTGGTATTTAATTCAGAAGGAATTTGAGAGCTACCATAACAAAATCCCTTCCGTTCATAATGGCTTATTTATGTGAACAAATTTTCTCAACATTTATATCCGTAAAAGCAAAAAATAGGATTCAATGATGCTGAATCTTGGGGAAAAAAACAAGAAGTACTGTGCTTGAAATAGTGATTATTTTAACTCTAAATGTGCAGCTGACTCTCCTTGAAGCCATTTGGGTGTAAAGCTTATTTACTGAGTTACCGCTAATTAAATAAGTTTTAAATGATAACTCTGCGGTTGTCTTAAGTGGAATGGAAACAAGATGCATGTACAACTCCAATCAACAACGACTATTCACTGTCCACTTAATCCTTTATCTACTTGCATGGCTGCTTTTCACCATCTGAAATTTGTCATAAGCTATAGAAAAGGTCATTATTAAAATTTGAAAAGTTTTCAGCATGGGAGGTGGAAGGTTACAGAATGATACACCAGTACTTGAGGACTTAATAAAATGTTTTACTTTTATTTCTTTTTCTGTCAGAGATTCTGAATACATTCACCATTTTTCTCCAAATCTACAGTCTGTGACATGACCCTTAGGACAGAGATGAATAAAGCCAGATTATTAAACAACCATAAGTAACATGACACATACTGCTAGTTACATTTGTGAAAACATGCCCCATTTGTAAAATAAGAAGTGTCTAATTTGAGGTGTGTTGGAAAGAAATGTAATAATAATACTACCACAGACTTGATCCACTTCGTTTGTGGGTCACTTCACTCCTTAAACTTACTGAGAGCTTCCTGAACCCAGGTGATGCGCTGGGTACCACACAAACCCCAGGGTCTGTCTGTCCACTGCACATTTATAACGTGTTATATAATCCCGTGTTATAACGGGAGAAAGACAATTATGGAATTCTATTCCAGGCCCAATGATATAAATTCCACAAGGAAACGAGGGGCTGCGGGGAATTAGAAAAGAGAGACATCACTGTAAATTGGGAACATTAGGAAAACTACCCCCATTTTTTCCTTTACATTTGTTGACATTCTCCTCCTCCACCCTAGTGTCGCCCAGTGTTCTGCTGGAACATAACTGAGTCAGATAATAATATATCATCAACTTCAGTCCTTCCTGATGGAGGAAATCTTTTTTTCTAATTCCCAAATGCAACCAAATCTGGGATGCAAGGTCCCCACGTTTCCTTATCTATCTCTCTGTCTCTCAAATTAGTCCAGTTCAAAAACTAGGTGTCAACTTAGATTCCCTTCCCATAGGTGTTAGATGTCCTGGTAGAACCTTTATATCCTTCTGGGCTCAGAAAAAGGGCCCAAACCCTTTTTATGAACCCCATCCTTTTCACTTTTATTAGCCCACCGGGCAGGACTCTACTCTTTGTGGGCAGGTCTGTCAGATCTAGTTGGTGACCCAGTGTCCACCACTGAGTAGACCGGTCTCCACACCACCATTCCAACTTCTAATAACAACTGTCAGGGTCACACCAGAGCTTTAGACACTGCGCCTTGTCAGTGTCAGTCTGGATGTTCCAGTAGGTTCCTGGGGCCAGTCCACACAGTGTCACGTCCTGCCTGGGTGCCAGCTCGCCATGTAGCCCCCAGCTCCACAGCTAGCTCGCAGGATGCTGCACACAGAGCCAAGAGGAAACAGGAAACCCTTTCCATCCCGAGGCAACATTGTAAAGGGTTTTACCCATTCATAAGGGAAGTCAATCTTAATTGCTACACTAAAATTCAAAATGTATAGGATTTAACTGAAATATATTTATTGGAAATATACTTATTAATAAATATTTTTATTAATTAATTTTTATTTTATTAATTAATTTTATTAATATATTAATACATTTATTATATTATATATTTGTTGGTGAAATATACCTGGTTAGACTTGGCAATTTACTAAGCATCCTCACCTTTAGCCATCTGAGTTTCCTAGGGCCCCTGATATAGACACTGCTTCCCTCCCCCCATTGTTTCAAAGGACACAGTATTCACTCTGGCCCAAAAAGGGATAAAAATCTCTTTTCTCCATTCTTTTGAATACAGCTAAGAGAAGATTGTACTTTCTATGACTTTCCTAAAGTTTAAGAGGGAGCCAGTGAGAAGTCACCATTATAAAGTAGAGGCAGCATGAATTTTTTGGCTAATAAGGTCAGCTTGACTACCTGGCTTACTTACTAGGCCTTCTGGGCGCTGTTCCAAGGTTGGCAGGTAAAGCCAAACTCCAAGCCCAAAGGGCTCATATTGTTTGCAGCTGCCTTGTATGGGTCCCTGCTTCCCAGACCACTGTCCCCCTGTGGAGGCAGGGTGCTCTCTACAAGGACAGTTTCTTCTCCTGAAGAGCCAGACTCTTCAAATTTAATTAGCTAAGTTGCAATGTCACCTTCAGTAGATCTGTTGCTATTTAACCAGAGTGCCAGACGGATGATTCTACCTGTGCAGGTCCTTCAGCACAGCTGTTTATTGGAGATAACATAATATTTAGCATATCATGTAATCTCTGGGCTCCTGGCTTCATGGGTATCAGACTCTATCTTGTTCTTTACCGTTTCACTGAAACTGCACAATACCTCAAAAACCGGGGTTCAGGAAATCCTTGTTGGCCTGTTGAGTGAATGGAATTGCCTGTAAAATGTGAAGGGGAAAGAGAAGGGAAAGTCGTGTAGTTTCTTTCAGCCTTAAATTGTGGACCGGATTTCAGGAAGCAGAAATTCAGAGAGAGGTTACTCTGGGCAAGGAAAGCAGCTTCAATAAGGAAAATGCAGGACATACTGAGAGGGGCATAATAGGCCCTCTTTTGTGAAGAGTGGGTAACCTTGTCTTTGTCAAATTTACAAAGTATTAGCACTGACCACGTAACCGAAAGTGGCGTCCGGCTGCTTGCCACTCAAAAGCCAATAATGAGGCAAGGTTGCTGGAAAGGAGAGTGTGCTTTATGTTGGATGCCAGCAAGGAGGTTGGGGGGAACGCCTGTCCAAAGGCTGACTTCCTCCTGCCCTACAACAGGGGGCAAGAGCTTTCATAGGCTGAGTGAGGGGCTCCATGCAGAAACAGCACAGTCAGCTCTGACAGTCATCTGGAAATTGCTCATGCGATGGTCTGACCAGTGTCATCCTGATTGTTTTAGGTACGGTTCATCTTCAGTTCCGGGGTCCCATTTCTTTGAGGCAAATTCTTGGAATTGTGGCAGCTTATGTCATGGCTACAGCCTGGTCATTATTGTTTTGTCCTGTTGGACTGCTTTTTTTTTTTTTTTTTTTTTTTTGCTTCTGTATTTTCTCATTTCTCTGATTAAACTTATTCTTTGGGTAAAGTTTATTCACAAACAAAAGGCAGGCGGAGGACATGGCGGGGCGAGGACCATAGGCTCCTGCTCTGTTTCAACCATACACACACCACCTTTGTTAGACTAACTACCCTGTTTTATCCCCTCTAGCATCTGCAGTCTGGTGTATTACAGTCAGTTTCTTTTCCCTATGGTTTGTTTTGTACCTTCTATGCAGGGAGATAAATAATGAGAGCTGTTTCAAAAAACACAAGAGCCTAAAAGGACTGTAAGTGCAGTTATTGATTGAAGTGGAAGAAGAAGTGTAAAATGCATTTTCTTGCTGTATCTAGTGCAGGAGGGAGAAAAATAAAAAGGTGGGGGGGAAACAAACCTCTTCCCAAGGTAGCACAAGACTACACTGTCAAATCCACATTACTCAGAAAGAGAGAGGAAAAATAAAATCCTGAGAAAAGCCTGAAGGAAGACTAGTAGGCAGAGATCTTAGGATGTGGCTGGGTTGTTTATAATTGTGATGTCTAAGCTGGTACGTAGACAGCATGAGAAAAAGTGAAAGGCTTCCCTGGTGGCGCAGTGGTTGAGAGTCCGCCTGCCGACGCAGGGGACGCGGGTTCGCGCCCCGGTCCGGGAGGATCCCACGTGCCGCGGAGCGGCTGGGCCCGTGAGCCGTGGCCGCTGAGCCTGCACGTCCGGAGCCTGTGCTCCGCAATGGGGGGGGCCACAACGGTGAGAGCCCCGCGTACCAAAAAAAAAAAAAAAAAAGTGAAATATACACTTTGAATAAAAGCAAGACATTGTGCTTTGCAAATGTAGTTTCCGATGTCATCCGTCTCTCCATCTGTCCACCTGCTCCAAGCATGGTCTGTACTAGGTTGTAGAGATGCAGCAGGCGGGTGTGTCCCTGATCTCAGAGACATCCCCCTCCGAAGAGGAGAGGTACACGCTAAATAAATAATGAGACGACTAACTAATCAGAGGGTGACGCGGACCATGAAGGAGAATTATGGGCTGCTATGGGAATGTTTAACTGGAAGAAACTTAGTCAACGAAATTGGGAAAGGCTTCCCTGAAGAGGTAACATTTTAACAAGCAAGCCATCTGCAGAGGATCATTTCATGGTTGTTGTGAGATGATTCTCTGGTAAGTCCTATCATACTATTTCATTTTTTACATTTAAATATTATATGTCATTATCTCCCAACCATCTCCTATAAAGCAAACACCTGTAAGTAATAGTTACTCTCTACGGGATTAAGCCGTGCTGAGTGTATGTCCACATCGATTATTCTCTTCTAAAGAGATAGGGAGCTGCTCTTTTAAGCCCAGGTATCACCAAGGATAGGAAAATTAGGGATCATAGAACAGGGATCATAATAGTAATAATAATACTAATAGTAGTCGTTGTAATTAGTGTTCAGCATTGATTGTGTCAGTATATTGTGTACATTAAGCAGTTTAGTGTAGTTTCTGTTGGTGAAGACTTGCCTGGACATTTTAGGATGTTTATCATTTAAACTGAATGAAATTTCCTTAAATTATGTGGAAGTATATCAGAATACAATTTCTTTACACTTTCAACTGAAGCAGTTAGTTTCAACTGTGTTTTTAATAAAATATCCCTGATATGTAGTTTTTAATATACCAATTTAGATCTCTTTTACTTCCACCATAGAATTTTCCTTTTGTAAAACAATGTCTGTGTTTCAAAACAAGGCAACGAAATGAGCGCAAGGAAGCACAGACTTGGAAGAAATCGTTTTAAACGAGGCACCATGATTACAAAAACAATTCTTATTTCCATTCCCCCTATAGCTTGAACACATCATTAGTGTGATCCTTGGCCCCTTTTCACTGGTACCTGGTATTCACCAAGCTGGCAATGTTTGTGTGGGAGAGGGCTGTCTCCACATCCCACACAGTAGGGATGCTACACTAAAGAAATCAGCATTTGGTACTTAAACATTTGTGAGATTTTTTTTTAAATCTCCATGTTTTTCCATTTGATGCCTTTTTCCAGCTGAATTAGATAGGAATCCTGGGCTAAATGTAAAGAGTTAATTAAAAGTAATAAAGTCCAACTGTGCCATCCAAGTACCCTCTGTATATTTCTAATTAAAACTTAGAATTTCATATATAATCTTACACACTTAGTATAGGTTACATAAATTTTTTTGTCCCCAGTTTAAGAAAACCATACTAAGTTCTTGGTTTATCAAACAACCTTCAGTAAAAACATTTTTTTCTGAATCATATCAATGCCTTTCATAGGAAATATCCAGTAAATTGCAATCAGTAACATATAATAGTTCTTAGTATAATTTTGTAAAATTCTTTGTTGCTTTCCCTCAAAATTATACCTTCTAATTTTATGCAGATTGGTTTGCCATCTTACAAATCAGTCTTCTTCAAAACAGTTCCGATTCCTAGTTGTCCTCTTTATTTCTTAAAATACTTCTGTAACAAGAATTTAAATCACTGAGAATTTTTTCACCACACGATTACGTCATAAAACACATCTTTAATGACTTTTAGTAACATTTCAAAAGAACAAGGAAATTACTACTTTTCCTTTACTAGATTAGGATAGTCTCACAGAAGAGGCCAAGGATTAATCCATAACTGAAACAAAACCAACACACTACATCCTAAAAGGCATTCATTTTCAGATAAATAAAATGAGTTAACTTAGAATTTGTTTTTGAAAATATATGAGTTAACTTAGAATTTGTTTTTGAAAATATATGAGTAACATGATAGTTGAATTTTATAACATGATTCTATAAACTTCCACTAATAATTGAAAAACAGTATTATATTAGTGGTAAAGTAATTCGTGGAAAAGTCAGTACCTAATGAATGGAATAATATATTTTTATTTACTTTTCCTTTTTATAGCCATATATCTCATGATTTGCAGCTAGACTAGAGTTGACAAGTATAGCACACTGTTAATTGAGATTTATTGAATACAAAGATTAGAAGTAAATGTAGGTGCTTTGTGAAAGCATTGGCCTTTTGCTTTCCATTTCACAGTTCCTTCAGAGGTGAAAAACACAGTTAGTAAATTAAGCCCGTACACATAAATATCACTGATCCATCAGTTGTTACATTTGAAGAAACCTCAAGCTTCTTTCACCTAACAGGAGCATGAATTGGGCTATGGGCTGTTTTCAAAAGGTTAACAAAGCCAGTGGGCAATGCAAATAGCATTTCCTAAGGTAATCTCCTTTCAAGTTTTCCTGTGAGCCTTTAGATAAGCGGTGTCTTAACTGCACACCTATTATCTTCTGCCCTTTCTTTTTCCCATCTCAGTATGTTTATAGACCTCTTACGAAAGGTCTTGAATCTAGTGAAATTTGCACTTATATTTTACTCTTTTGCAGAGTGCACCGCACCAGTGTTCCTTAGTAATGGTGTAGCTGATTTTAGCTTAGTAAGTTTCACTTCGTGCTATTAATTGTCTCAAATTCAACTGGGGTACTCTAAGTCACTAAATGTACCTTCTTAACCAATACACTGGACTCTTAGGGCATTGAAAACTTGAAAGCGATGCACTGATAATAATGAACATTATTTCTAAGCTAAGGAGGAGAAAAGTTTAGTAATATCATAGGTAATGGGCAGAGATAAATAAAAGCAGCAGATTTCAGGCTACCGTTAGACTGAAGCTACTCCTACAGATTGTTCTGAAACCACTAGCATGACTGTATCAATTAGCTATTTCAAAAGAGCCTCACCATTTATTAGTGTAAAACATCACCGTTTCTTAGCACATGACTCTGCTAGTGAGTAATTGGTTGGAGCTCAGAGAGTGGATCTTCTGGCCTTGTCTGGGCTTCTCATACATCCGAGGGTCCTTGAAGAGACCGCTTCTGCAGCTTGACAAGCTGCCAGCGGGGCCACCTTGGCTTTTCCACACGGAGTCTCCCACTCTCCAGCAAGGTAGCCCCAGTTTACTACACACATCAACAGTAATGATCAATAACCAATCTATAATAAGAATACAAGAGAGTTTTATTCCAGCCAGACTAAGAACTATAGCCCGGGAGACACAGATTCAAGAAGCGCTTGAACTGTGTTCCTCTGGGCTACAAAATGGGGGAGGCTTATAAAGGCAAAAACTGCAAAGTTATATAAATTGTTTATCAAGAATTCTAGCTGCAGCTAGCAAGAAGCAAGGGTGCTTGTTAAGCAGGGATTGGTTGGGGTGTGAAATGGTTGCACAGTTACCAGGGGAGACCTCGAGACCATAACGTTGCTGCTGGCAGAGATTGTTTTGAGAACGGCTGGTGGTGTCCTTGAGTTTGATATAGTTCAGAAAACTCAAGTTCTCAGTGATTCAGGAACATATCTGAAACCACATCCACAGTGGCCACCTGGCTCCATTTTAGATATAACTGAACTACAGTGACCCCACTTTGAGTTTTAAACTCATTCTTTTTCCTCATGATTAAGCAGATGTACAATGCTTGTCTGGAAGGCCATGAGACAAGCTATTCTAGTTAGCATAAAGTTTAAGGCAAATCGTAAATAAGCCAGAATGACTTCCGCATACCTCAGTGTGAAAATGTCTTGCATGACGTGGCAGTGGCAAGGTTGAGAGAGAGAGAGAGAGAGAGAAAGCATGGAGAAGTATGCATGGAATCCTAGGCACTTGCCGGTACTGACATACTGTCACTTCCACCACATTCTGTTGGCCAGAGCAAGTCATAAAGCCAGCCTGTATCAAAGGAATGGGGAAATCAGCCTTACCCCTCTTTGTATCCACAGCTTTTAAAATGTGAATTTGAAATGAAGAATTGAAGCCACCTTTGAAACCAGTCTTTCACACTGATGTTATACTTTCTGAGCACTTTTCAAGAAATAGAAGTCTTTTAGATTTTCTAAGACCGTGACTCAAGATAAACTGTTGAAATCAACCTTACTGTGTTTTTACAGACTATCAATGAAATACGCTTTCAAGCTTCTATTTTTTTCTACACTGCTAGGAATTCTGTATAATTGAAAATAAAGAGGCACCTCACGGCGCTATATTTTGTTGAAGTCTATCAGAAAGTATTCAATAAGTATTTTTCAGATGTCTACTTCGTGACTAGCAGTATTATATCATCTTTTTATTAAGCTTTCTACGCTCAGATAACTGACACAGCATCAGTCTCTTGCTGATGGGGGAGAAGAGCCAGAGGGCATTCCTGGTAAAGACTAGCCTGTGCATCATTTTAGAAAGTAATTAAGAAATGACTTTTCTTCTTCTGAGACTTCGGCCTCAGAATGGCAGGGAATTAACTGGTCAGCCTTCACCCAGCAGGTCAGCACTGTTCCTCTCTGACCGTCTCCTAACACAGGGCCCATCTGGAGGTGGGATGCGTCAAGTACGTGGAAGGAGAGTCGGGGGAAGTAAGGACAGGGGTGGTCTTGAGAAGATGAAATGATTACAAGACTAGTCCTATTCAATTGGAAGACATATGTTGAAAAGAGGTAGAAACCCTGCCTGCATACAAAGGTAGACAACATTAGAAGTCACGCAAAATTGCCTCCTTGACAAACCTGCCACAGTGTTGTGGTAAAGTGATGTTTGAATTTCAGCCCCTCTGTGCCCTTAAATAACGGTGGTCGCAAACAAGTCACTCCTATTTTGAGGCAGAGATTGAATGTTCATATTACAGTATATAAATGTATCAAATCAACGTGTTGAACAACTTAAATTTATACAGTATTTTTGTCGAATATATTTCAATAATAAAAAAAGAATTGCCTGGGAAAAAAAGCACAGATTGAATATAACTGGTGATTCTGGAATGCTTGCTTACGTTTAAATCGCTTATCATGTATTCTTTCTTCTCTAAAAATCTTTTTTTTTTTTTTTTTTTTACAACAAGAAAAACTAATCCAATCCCTGATTTTAAATTTCACTGGAGTGATACGAATTGCAGGTTGATGACCCCAAGCTACCTGGGCACCTGCCAGAGGATGAAAAGAGCTGGGTTGACTCTTGTTGTTGGGCTTTTCGAAGCTCATCTTCAAGAAACGTAGCACAGCTGCAAAATGCTACAGAGAAGTGCCTGCTTTTCAAAAATGGCGGGCAATAGTGAGGATAAGTGAGATTGCTCTTCTATCGAAAGCAACGTGAAGCGTGCAGGACCACAGAGAGCCTCAGGCGTGGCACAGCACCTGGTGCAGAAACAAAAGAGCTACCATTTATTCAGCATTCGCTAGGCACCAGGCAGTATGCTAAGTATACTGCGTGGGATGCCTAATTCAGTCATCATGGTGACCCTCCAGGAAACGTAGTATCACTGTCCTCACATCCCAGAAGAGGAAAAAGAGGCCAGGAGATTTAGTGATGCCTGTCCTCAAAAGCACAAACTCCAGCTCTCACCTTTAGCTAGTTATATACGAAAGAAGGGCTTAATATACAATGAATAACTAATGGAAAGAATATATGCAGGAAGAGAAGGGCTTTCACATAATGTGTGTTTTGTATTATCTGCCATAGTTACTGAGCACACCATCAGCACAGTTCTGTTAAACACAAAGACGCAAAATGCTTAGAGTAAAAAGGACTTCCAAAATCAATTAAAGCACTGAAACTGGGTGAGAACAGGCTATTCATGCCAATGCATTGCCTTGATTTTTGATAAGTAACACAACACAGAGTATCGTGAGCCATTTGGATTTTGAGAATCATGCTTTGACGTTTCCAGAAAAGTCTTACTGTTTGTAAAAACAACAAAAAATTTATTCTGCTTCTCACAATTCATCATGCTAAAGGATTCTTCTCCTGAAATGGAGCTACTGCTTTCATAATTCAGGTCAATCTGAACACCCACCAGAAGGTGTCTACACGTGGGATGTGACCGTCACACGCATCCCTCTGCATGTGCCCGCACACACGCACACAGACACGCAGACTCAGAGACTGTCAGAGCGAAAAAGGGCCACCAGGACCGTCAAACCCAGCTCCCCTGGTTTTGCATATTTCACCCAGCTAGTTCATAGCCCTGGGCTGGTATTTACATGGTATGCACCAGTGGGACATAGCCATGGATGAAATACTAAAATTCTCCAGAGGCAGCTGGTAAATAACCAGGGCCACAGTCTCAGTCTCCTGAGGGTCTCCAACCACCGCACCCCCCCCGCGGTAGAAAGCAAGTTTCTATGGTTCCTACCCCAAGATGCCTGGATCCAGCAACTAGAGAGGGAACTCCTGGTACAGCAGGAGGCCTTGTGAGCTCTGCTCCTACATGAGGTTGATCAGTATTTTTGATGTTACCCCTGGCTAAGGCCTAACTAGAATCCACGTCTCCAGCCCAAAGGCCAGAGTTCTGCCTTTCTTAAATGTTAGCATTTTATTGAAATTCAAATAGAGGTGCTCATCTGTGCTGCAAAACACTAGCCTTAGAAATTTAAAGATATCCTTTCCCCTCTCCCCTAGAGACTTAATTTCTTTTTACTTGGTCTGATCATGTAGTAACATTTTCCCTGTAATAGTGTGCAAGTTTATTGATGCCACTGTAATTCCATTGCTCTCCCATCTCACATGACTTTCTCTTTAAATATTTTATCTCCCCTTCCCTGTTTCTCCAGTTCTTTTCAGCTCTGGCTCTCTACTTTCCCTTTTTTCTTTATGACAGATCTTTTTCTAAAAACTATGTGATCATCTGCAAATCACACCTGAGGGTCACAGCCGAATGCCTCACATGTCTAAACTATGTCTCTTTTCTGTTTATTATCTCAAATGTGTATTGAAGCACTTAAAAATTAACTAACAGTGATTCAAGAAGAATTCACTTGATATATCAAGATGAAGTTTTGTGTACAGTACTCAGAATCCAAGTATTCTTGAGAGCTTTATTATGGTAGGTCTTTAAGTGCATTTGTACAGTTTTCAAAAGTGATGAAAATTGCCTAAATTTCACTTGCCTCACTTAATTTCCACATGACTCATTTACTTAGTCAAATAACCCTAATTTTTCATCTTCCATCTCCCTAATACTCCCTAATAACAATGTAACAGTCGTAGTTCTAGGGAAATGGACAAGCAGAGGTGAAGAAATTCAGGGCTGGTCCCTCTAGCTCCCTGCTGATTTTTAGTAGACTCTAAACATTCCAAGGAATGGGTCATGAAGACACCTTGTCTAATATCTGCATCTGACAGATACATCTGAAGGTGGTTGTTCAGAGTTTGCCTCCGATCACGTGTGGAGCGTTTATACAACAAGCAGTGTTTATACACCAGTGATGTGCCCTACAATTCAACTACTTGGAGACAGTGTCAGATCACACAGGTTAAGGGCTCAGCCCCACAAGACTGCCACGCACTTCAGATGCCAATTGCAAGTCCAGGTTGTACCTGTGCTTCTGATCAACTGGCTGTAAATCAGAGGTTTTCATGACCACCTCTTTGGGTTCGATTAATTTGTTAGAACCACTCACAGAACTCAGAGAAAGATTTTCCTTACTAGATCATCTGTTTATTATAAAAGGATATAACTCAGGGACAGCCAGATGGGAAAGATGCACGGAGAAGATGTGGGGAATGTGTGGCGCTTCCATGCCCTGTCCAGCTGCACCGAGAATCTCCATGTGTTCACCAACAGGGAAGCTCTGTGAACCCATCTTCCAGGGTTTTTATGGAGGCTTCATATATAGGCAAGATTGATTCAGTCATTGGCCATTGGCAGTTGACTCAACTTCTACCCCTTCTCCTCTCCCCATCTCCAGTCCCCATCCTCAGGTACCTTCCAAAAGTCTCCTATTAACATAACAAGAACACCTTTATTACTCCCACCACAGGAAATTCCAAGGGTTTTAGGAGCTCTGTGCCAGGAAGAGTATATATATATCTTATTATAACTCATGGTATCACTTATAAACTATAAATAAGGAAATTTTGTGAAAGTTGAGAAGGGATGGAGGATTATGCATATGATAATTCAGAATTTAGCATGTTGATCTATTAGACTGTTACCATACAACATCTCTACGCTGTATATGCTATTACAAATTCATAGAGTTTCAGAAAAGGAAGCACTTGGAAGTATAATAATAATAAAATCCTTTCATTTACTGGATCATTTCTATGTGCCAGGCACAGGACTAATTGTCACATGGGTCTCTAACCAGTTATGTGAATTATCTATAATAATGTGATGCTCCTATCGTGTGGGAACTATCATTACTTGCACTTGGCAGATGGAAAGCTGAGGCTTGAAGAAGTTCAGTAATTTCCCCAAGTCCATTCTGAAAACAGTGGACATATTGTTCATGAACTGAACTCGTGTCCACTTGCCTGATTCACAGCAAAGCCGGTGTACTGACATGGGGTTGTGGTGAAAGGAAGTACAGCGTTTACTGCAGGGCACCAACCAAGGAGAATGGGCAGCTAATGCTCAAAAGACCTGAACTCCCTGATGGCTTTCAGGGAAGGGATTTCAAAGACCGTGTCAGGGGTGAGGGTTGCAGCTCGTGGACTTTCTCCTGATTGGCTGGTGGTGAGGTAACAGGGTGATGTTTCAGGGATCTTAATCATCAACCTTCTGGTTCCAACGAGTGTGGGGTCTATGTGCTTGTGGTCGGCATTTGGTCACCATCCTCCACCCGGATGAGGGTCTTATATCCTGCAGAACAACCCAAAGATATGTGTCAGACTGTAATGTATATCCCGTGAGGAGGAACTAGGAGTCCTGTGATTCTATTTTACCACTGAACTCTTGTTTAAGCTATCATTACTTTTCTTGTGTGACTGCTTTTCCTTTGTTTCTGCATCCCCTTACTTCCCTAATTAGTAACTGCTTGAGTTTGCTCTTGGGAACTCAGGGAAAACCTAGGAGATGAAAGCCTCTTTCTACAAACAAGAACCAGGGGATGCAGAGGGGCTTTTGTGCCCAGGAAGGGCCTGCTTGGTTTCAAACCCCACGCCCCCCGCCCTCAACTTTGCTTTGATAATCCTCAATCCTGAGGGGAACAGGAACAGTGCAAGAAAGGGTATAAAGTTCTGGATAGACAGGTTAATTGTAAACTCAGCAGGAAAACTAGGTTTTAGGGAGACTCGGTTTCAATATGTTGACTTCTGAACCTGATTTCTTAATCAGTATACTGTACATTTAATCCCTGTTAAAACCCTGAAAGGTCATATTTTGGATTTTTTGTAGAAGAGGAAACTAAGTTTAGGCAGGAGTGTGGGCCAAATTGTGTCCCTCAAAAAGATACATTAAAGTCTTAACCCCTCTCCCCCCCATACCTCTGAATGTGACCTTATTTGGAAATAGGGTTTTTGCAGATGTAATTAGTTAAGATGAGGTCATACTGGCATAGGGTGCATCTTTATTCTAGTATGACCAGTTTCCTTATATGAAAAAGGAAATTTTGACACAGACAACGAGGGAAGATGGCCATGTGAAGACAGAGGCAGAGATTAGATTTATGCTGCCACAAACCCAGGAAGGCCTGGGGCTCCCAGAAGCTGGAAGGGGCAAGGAAGGATTCTCTCCTAGAGTCTTCGGAGGGGACATGGCCCTGCCAACCCCTTGGTTTTAGACATCTAGCCTTCAGAACTTAGAATAAATTTCTGTTGTTTTAAAACTAGTTCTTCTTCTACTACTGTCTCTTGTCGATGAAAGTTAATCAATACTCAATCTATGAAAGAAGTAGAAATTTTATTCGACCCAAATTTGAGGATTATAACCCAGGAAGAGCATCTCAGAAAGCTCCAAGAACTGTTCCTCCTGTTAGAAGTCAAGACACAGTTATATAAGCTTTTTGAGACAGAAGGCTGTACATTGAATGATGCATTATTGACAGTTTACATGATCCAAATCTAAGCACCATGTGACAGCTTACAGGACCAAGAAGGAATGTTATCTTTTAAGGAGTTGTCTTGTTGATGCTGGGAGAATGTTGCTCTTGATGGTTGAGCAGGTATTTCTGCTCATGGGGGAGGTTTGGTTGATGCATAATACACAGTGCACCATAGAGGGGAGGGAGGAGGCCAAAGGGCAGAGGAGAATTTTTTATGTTTAAATGTTTCTTGTCTTGCCATAAAATATGAATTTTATTTCACACTCTTCAAAGTTCTGGCATCTCACCGCCCCACTGAAACTTCTCCATCAAGACCACCAGTGACCTCCATGGTACTCAAGCCAGTGGTCACTTCTCATTATTCATCTACCTTAACCAACTGCCACAGTCATGAGACACACAGTCAACAAGTTTCTCCTCCAAGGTATACTTTCTTCACAGCGTTTCCAGAATGTCAGACGGTCATAGTTTTCCTTTTATGTCATTAGTCGCTTCTTGGTCTGTTGCTATTTCCTCCCCTTCTCTTGTTCTTCATGTTGAGGACCCAAGCTTGGTCTTTTTGTCCCCTCTGCATAAAAGACACCCTTCCTGCTCTCATCCAGTTTCATACATATGCTGATGACTCTCCAGTTGATACCTCCATTCTCACCTTCTCTCCGAAACTCTGGATGCATCCAGCAGCTGCTTCTTAGGGCTGTCTCCTTAGAGTGTATTTGCAACACAGCAGCCAGGGTGATCCTTTTATGTAAGTAGGACGGGTCAGACCATGTCACTGTTCTGCACAAAGCTGTGCGGTGGTTTGCATCTGACTCGGAGTTAAAGCTGACATCCTCACAGTGGCCTGCAGTTTCCTCCATTCTCTGACCTCACCTGCCCGTATCCCCTCCATCCGCCCTCGACTCTGCACCTGCACGCTGGCTTACTTGCCGTCCTTGAATTAGTCTGCCATACTTTCCTCCGCTCTTTCCTCTGTCTGGAATGCGCTTTCCTCAGGTATCTGCTTGGCTATCCCCACGCACTCCTGCAACCTTCTCTCAGATCTCACTGACTCGGTGAGACCTTCACTGGCTGCCCTATTTCATTTGAGGAGCTGCCTCTCCAGCCATGGTCCATGACCCCGAATTTCCTGCTCCATGTTTCATTTTTGCCATTGCAATTTAAGGCACTGTACAATTTAATTATTTATTAAGTTCTATTTCTCCCGTCTTCCTATGCTAAAATGTAAACTCTTCAAGGACAATGTTTCTAGACTATTTTGCCCATGGATATATCCCAGTTTATGGCCAGATCCTGGCATATACTAAATGCACAGAAAACATTTGTTGAACGAACTAAAATCAGTGATGTCTGCATTACTGGACATTAATATTAAGATGTTGTTGTTTGCTTCAGATATAAGAGTAAAGAGTCTGATAGGAAATACTGTCATTTCCATAAGTGTATACTTGCCAACATTTTAAAATCACCTAGATGAAAATTATTAGAATATGGCAATTGTGGATTTTTTTCGTAAATCATTCTTGTTTTATATTGTTCCCTTGAATCTCATGAAATGCATGAAATTTTCTCCCTCAGGTCATTTGTCTGTCATTAAATAAAAAATTAAAAGGTGGCTACACTTTTTGGTGCACTGTACTTTGTGCATTGCCTTTTCTAGCACAATATCAATTTACATTCATGCGATACTGATTGCCCCTGCCAAATGAACCTCCAGAAGTTTCCTCTGAATAAAATGGAAAAAAATGGTAATAAATGTTCAGCAAATCTCAAACCGTAATTGGATAACTGGTAAAAAAAATTGTATGAGGTGCTGAGTGTAATCTTATTTATTGATTTCCTTCATTCTAGCGTTGGTGAAGGGCAAAAGAGGAATGGTTAAATCAGAATGTTGAAATGTTGTGATTTATTAATAGAAAGACTGTGTCACATCTCTCTGCACACCTACAAAATTGCTTATTTGTCCTTAATGTATTTTCAGACAGTGTTTTTATTTGGGAAAGCAAAATGACTACCTAGCCAATTTTCAATAATGGTTTTCTCCTCTCTGTGAAAAAAACTTTCACTTATATATTATGACTCATGGTAAATTATTTAAGATATCAGATAATTGAAAGTATCTCATAATTCCCTTTAATCTTTATTCTATAGGTTTTAATTTCTCAGGGAGAGCAATTCAGACAGAGACAGGCTTGGCAGAAAAAAAAAAAAGAAAGAAAAAAATCAGATTTCAGTTGCCAGGTGCAGTATTGGACATCCAAAAAGGCAAACAGGCAGGAATTTTTCCAGAGGGTTATAAAGTATGTTGGGTAAAGTTTGCTTTTTCTGCATTTTCAAGGTAGAGACAGGAATATATTTATTTATTCTCCTCCGGTTTATGAGAATTTGCTTGAATCTCATTGAACCCTGGACTCAGAATTTCAGATTCTGTATAAGTTTAGAACACGATCAGCCATTAGCGAAAACCACAGTTGAGATGGCCCTAGACAAGGAAATGACGTCATGTTTCTATTAAGGAATTCATTCAGGTCAGTTTTTTAAATTTACTTTAATTCAAGTATAGTTGATTAGCTTATGGCCTCTGGGTAATGTGTGCAGTTGACCCTTAGATTTATTCTGTGAAGAGAGTGGTGAATAAGAAAATATTCCTCCATGCCAGTTTGTTCTTTGCAGAGTTTACTTGTGCCCAGACACTACACTGATTTTTTTTTTAATGAATTAAAACGGTAACTGTTACCAAAAGGATGCAGCAGCTCTTACAGCAGTAGGAGTTCTTTAGACAGCACCTGTGTGACATGCAGTTAAATGGGGATTCAATATAATATATATGTGAATATTAAATATAGATATATATGATCGACAGCCTCAGGCTTGAAGCTGTCCACACTAGAGAGAAGCGCTATATTTTCACTGATATACTGCTTCTAAAATACCTTATTGGACAGACTTTCTCTATCACCCTATAAGCAACCTGGTCATCATTATATAACCAACCAGCATACTGTGTGTCCTTTGTGTCTCTTATGGAGCCCTGAACAATTCACAACGAATTATGGCCCCTTAAAGGCAAAAACAGGAGAGATACTCGAAATGCTTACCCAAGCAGAAAATGTGTTCTTGTATTTTCCATTAGAAAGAAATAGAAAAAAAAAAAATCACTGTGCAACTTGAGTAACAAGGTAGAATATTTGTTCCGACTGGTAAAATGCCTGGATTGTATAACATCAAGAAAATAGTGCCATTTTATTATTTTAAATATGTGTGTAAAATATAAATGTGGCTAGAGAGATTTTAAGAAATGCATATTCCAAATAGAAAAGGCAGAGAGGGGGCAATCTTAAGAATATTATATGTGTTAGCATACGGTATTTGTTTTTCTCCTTCTGACTTACTTCACTCTGTATGACAGACTTCAGGTCCATCCACCTCACTCCAAATGTCATGAAGAGACTAGGGGTAGGATGGGAATAAAACACAGACCTACTAGAGCATGGACTTGAGGATATGGGGAGGGGGGAGGGTAAGCTGTGACGAAGTGAGAGAGTGGCATGGACATATATACACTACCAAGCGTAGAATAGATAGCTAGTGGGAAGCAGCCGCATAGCACAGGGAGATCAGCTTGGTGCTTTGTGACCACCTAGAGGGGTGGGATAGGGAGGGTGGGAGGGAGACGCAAGAGGGAGGACATATGGGGATATATGTGTACGTATAGCTGATTCACTTTGTTATACAGCAGAAACGAACACACCACTGTAAAGCAATTATACTCCAATAAAGATGTTTAAAAAAAAGAATATTATAAAAGGTAGGGTGAACTAGGAGGCTGGCACTGAGAGGCTGCATATCTATGGAAATAAGAGAGAAAATAAACTCTAGAGTGAGTAACACAAGAAAGAAAATTTGAGGGGGGAGAGTTCCTTTGTAGTTGTATTTGATTATTCTCCTAAGGTTACGATAGAAATTCACTCAGAAGCAAGGCAGCAGAGAAGACAGTGAGAGACAGACAGGCTGTCTGTCTCCTCCACTCTCTCCTCCCTCTGTCAACAGTAAGCAGTAGACCTCAAGGAAGTCCGGACCCATATTTTGATTGGTTATTTATCTAGTAGCAAAACAAGAGAGTGGACCGTTATACCCATTTTATCAATTTATTTTTTTAACTTTTTATTTTATATTGGAGTATAGTTGATTAACAATGTTGTGTTAGTTTCAGATGTACAACAAAGTGATTCAGTTATACATATACCTGTATCTATTCTTTTTCAAATTCTTTTCCTAGTTAGGTTGTTACAGAATATTGAGCAGAGTTCCCTGTGTTATACAGTAGGTCCTTGCTGGTTATCCATTTTAAATCCTATTTTATCAATTTAAATTTGGAGGTTTGTTGTAAACTCATCCAAGAATCATATATATATATACACACACACACACACACACACACAAATATACACACATGCATATATATACATAATGAGAGGGATGTATTTGATGCTTTTCATCGGCATAAGGAAAGCAGAGGCAACTTTTCCCCTCCAAGGTCCCTATTCTGGAAGTAGAATATCCAGGAGGGAAAAGGAAGAAATTCATGGTCTTAGTGGAAACAAACCTTACTATTTCCTTTGAATTATTGTGGCTGCACATATTGGCTCAGAAGAGGGTGACCTGCCTGGGCTGTAAGTGCCTGGTCCTTGAGCAGAGCATCCCCAACTGTGGAGCCCATTAGACAAGGAACAGCTGCCCTCAGAACCAGCTTGCCTCACTTCCGCATTTGTTTCCTTGTATGATCCACTTGAACAAGATACACCTACAAACCGAATCGTATTCGACAGTCATGAAGTGTTTGCATGCTTTTTTTTTTGCGGTACGCGGGCCTCTCACTGCTGTGGCCTCTCCCGTTGCGGAGCACAGGCTCCGGACGTGCAGGCTCAGCGGCCATGGCTCACGGGCCCAGCCGCTCTGCGGCATGTGGGATCCAGGGCACGAACCCGTGTCCCCTGCATCGGCAGGCGGACTCTCAACCACTGCACCACCAGGGAAGCCCTGCATGCTTTTTATAAATAACACAGGATTTCATTATTGGTATCAGGTGCCACAGAGATTGATAAAATTATTTAACTTGCAAATGTTGGTTAACTCACTATTTTATTAAATATGCATGTTGTAGAGAGAGGCCCAGAGGCCAACCTGAAAAGCCTACCTACTGTATGATTCCAACTATATAACATTCTGGAAAAGGTAAAGCTTTAGAGATAGAAAAAAGGTCAGTGGTTGCCAGGGTGTGGTGTGGAGGGGGGATGAACAGGTGGAGCACAGAGGATTTTTAGGGCAGCGGAACTATTCTGAACGATACCATAATGGTGG
The DNA here is from genome assembly GCF_002837175.3 of Physeter macrocephalus. NCBI lineage: Eukaryota > Metazoa > Chordata > Mammalia > Artiodactyla > Physeteridae > Physeter > Physeter macrocephalus. The sequence continues at coordinate 103,423,081 of NC_041222.1, read as the reverse complement.
ATGCTTGTCATTATACATTTTCAAGCCCAGAGAATGTATACCAAGAGTGAACCCTCACGTAAATTATTAACTTTGGGTGATCATGATGTGTCAATGTAAGTTGATGGCTTGTAACAAATATACCATCTGGTGGGGGGGGAGGTGGATAACGGCGAGGGGGCGGAGCACGGCTCACATCCTTAAATAATCCTTAACTCTCACTCACCATCCCCTTAGCAGCCTCTTCAGCTGAGGTAAATTCGGACTTCATTTAGACTTGAAACTATTGCTCTTTTCAAAGCTGTTCTTATCTTAGTGGACCCATGGTCAAATCCTTTAATAGCTAGAGTTAATTGAGCTTATTTAAGTAACTCTGTTATAAGATACAATGGGCTAGGGATGACCCGGATAAACAAGGATAAGTGAAATAGAAACCATGTCCTATGGTAGCTAATTTGAAGGGAGGTTCTGTGGAATAAATCATTTCAAAATTCTGTGGCTTAAAACAAAAAGCATGTATGACTGTGTCTGAGTCTTTGGCTCAGCAGGACAATATCTCTGGGCTCCCTCTCGTGCCTGTGGTCAGATGTGGGTCACACAGGCAGTTTGCTGGTTTGGCGACTCTGTCACGTACTTGGGGGGGTGCGGCTAGCTGTAGCCTAGGTTGGCCTTTCAGGCCAGATTCCAGGATGGGGAAATGGGCTCCACCTGCTGATAGGAGCTGCACCGTCACACTGAAAAGAGCTATCAGGCAGGCAGGGTATTCATCAAGGTCATGAATGTACCCAATCTACCACTAGGAGAACAGAGCTAGTAAAAAGACTATGCTGCAAAATAAGGAAAAATACCAAAATTACACACACTAAACCCTTGACCTTTAAGATTCAATTTTTCTTTTTTCATGTTTGATCCTTTGGATGCCCCGAAACACGTGTTGGCTTGACATTTTGCTTGTTAATTTGACAATGTCTTTATTGTGCCTCTTCCCCATCTGCATGTAAGCTCCATGAGAGCTCTTTTTTGTCTTATTCATCCCTGTGTCTCAATGTCTGCAAAGCACCCAGCACAGAGCACCTGCTCAGCAAACACTTGTTGATGGAACTAATTAATTTATAAAAGGTCTGAAGAGGTCATTTACATTTTTATTTATAATTTCTATTACGGAACGCCTTCCTTTGTAAAATGGGGTTAATATCAGTCCTATCTATCTCACAGGATAGTGGTGGTGATTAAACGAGTTTATGTACGTAAAGCATTCGAAACAAAGGGTAACTGGCAGGGCTTCCCTGGTGGCGCAGTGGTTAAGAATCCGCCTGCCAATGCAGGGGACGTGGGTTCAAGCCCTGGTCCGGGAAGATCCCACATGCCGCGGAGCAACTAAGCCCATGCGCCATAACTACTGAGCCTGCGCTCTAGAGCTTGCGAGCCACAACTATCGAGCCCGGTAGCAGCCTTTGCCGCTCTGTAGACCGTGAATAACCATCCACAGTCTTTTCAGCAACAATGATTTCATCTCTGTGATAGAAAAATCCACTTGGTGGCAGTGTCTCTACCAATGACAACTGAAAAGTAACAGGAGGTGAGAGAGGAACTGGCAGAATAGTGTCAGGGTTTAATCATTAAAGTTGTTGAGGGCCTTGAGTGTGAGAAGTGCGGTGACTGAAAAGATAGATGAGAAATACTTGATATTGGAAGAAAATCGGGGAGAAAGGCAAAAATGAGTGAGATGGTGATAATCTACAATGTCCATTTGGAGCATGCAGGGGTAACACTAGTGAAACTGAGAAGTCGAAAGCAGGTTTTGAGGCTGGAAGAGTCTATGAAAATAAACTGGGATATAGAGGTGTAAAGAATTTACAGGATGACAGAATCTCTAAGAGATAACAAGGAATATGGGTTTAGAGTTCAGAGAGCAGAGATATGTATTTTGAGTATACCTTCACAGTAGAAAAAGATTGAACCCTGTGTATGAAGGTGATCTCCGGGGTAGAAAAAGATAATGAAAAATAGTTCAAGGACAACGCTGAGAGAATGTATTCATTTAGAGTATAGAAGAAGAGGAAGAACATGGTTCTTGTAACAAATTCTTTGTCATATGACTTAGCTTAATAATTAGTTGTGGTTGATTTGTGATATACTATGTGGAAGATATTAGATGACTTTGCACAAGATTAGAAATAGTCATAATACTTTGTATGTGGGGTCCACAAATACTGGTCATTCACTAGGACGATGTTGGGGAGGCAGAAATGTTCCTCTACCCAACTAGGTTCATTCTGGCTGGTCTAAGAATTAAATTGACATGACACAGATTAACAGGAGAAAATCAAACAAATGTTTAATAACATGTGTGCATGGGAGAGACCCAGAGAAATTGAGTAGCTCTCCAAAATGCTTGAAACCTTCACCTTAAATCTTCAGCGAAAGACAAAGGAGGATGTTGGGGGTAGTGGTCTGGGACTTCAAAGGGGAGAAAGGCGATTCACACAGAGATGTCAACAAATGTGTGACGGCCCATGCGGACTCAAGGGGACACAGGGTGGATTTTCATCTCCAAGCCCTGCCGAGTTTTCCCCAACACACCTCATCCACAGTCTTTGCAGCTACCTCTCCAGATAGCTCTATTCCTGGAATAGACCCTTTATTTAAATTCTTTTGGCAGTTAAGGGGGAGGTGAAAGTCTCTTCTTGAATCCTTTGGTCGTTTTTCACCTTGCAATACTCTGCATGCCAAAGAGACATTTTAGGGTGGCAAGTTTTGCTCCCCTACAACAAAATCTAATATGGCTAGATTTTAGGAAAATGCCTTCTATTATTTGGTCATGATCAGTTTTCCTGAGATAAGTAGCACCTATGTGGAATTACGGCAAAATACTAGGTAACCAGGAAGTACATTTAGGGGCTGATTGATAATGGGCTCTTGACTGGAAGCACTGGTTGGAAACATCGGAGGTGCTATTATTTAATGATTTTGGTCTAGATTGCTGAATAATTGACACTATGAGAAGGTGACTGAGAATTGATTTTATATCTCTTGGAATGTGTTGTTGAAATAATGTCGATAGTAATAGAATCTTATTAAGTGCACCATGTAAAGAAATAATTATTTCTACTAAAGCTTTCTCTAAAGAGTTCTTAGTGATTACCTCTTAGTGTTACCTCTTTATGAAAATAGCAGGAAGTATCTCAGTTCACACAGAAGAAAACAGGCTCAAGGTTTTAATCTGAAGACATTTTTAATTGTGACAGAATTATAAATAGAACTCTCTCAATATAACCTTGTTTTGGAGGAAAAGTAAAATTTGGCTTTACAACTTGTGTCGTATAAAAATTGCATTGGTATATACGTGGTTTTCAAAGCTATGTTTTATTAATGAATTTATCTTTAAAATTAAGTGGTGTTATTTTTAAAAAGATCTGCATTTTTATATAAAAATGGTATAATTAGAAAAGAAATATTATAAATTGATTTTGTTTTATCAGTATTCTTCCTCATTAGGACAGACAGAGCATGCCAAGTGACTGTCCTAGTAGTGACGACAATATTGTACAGCACATACCCAAATGGAAAAACAGGCATTTTTATTCTACTTAAAACAATGAAGGGAATTTCCTACGTTTTCCCAGGTCTCCTGCTTTACCTTTTTTTTTTTTTTTCCAGTGACTTATACTTCCTTTTCACTGTATTCACCAACTGCTGTTTTGTACCATCTACAACAGTGGTTTGCAAATTGTGGGTCGGGACCCAAAAATCAACATTGTGATCCAAAATCAGTATTTTAAAAATATAATTGTAGAATGGAATAGAATAAAAACATACCAGACTGCATCTCACATAATGTTACCAAGTATTGTTTTAGAAAATGTCTGTTTTCTGTATTTGTACACATATATGTATATGTGTGCTATCTCAGTGTAATGTATTTTTGATCAAGAAAGTGTTAGAGATGTATTCGGAGATTTATCATGTGAATGATAACTCCACTGCAAATCAGTTTTTAATTAACTGATCAAATATTTTTTAAGTACGTGATATATGTGTGAAAATTTACCTCCCAAAAGAATATAACTAACCTCCTGCTATAAATGAGTTGACATTCACGGTAAGATATGTACCGAGAGAAGAGACCTGGCAAAATGAGGGCATGCTGGGTCACTGTTGTGTAATACAAGCATTTTGTTTCCTTTACATCTTTAAACTGTATACTGCTACAATTTACTTTCATGTCAAAATTGTTTCTAATGTTTTTATGTAGTAAAACTAATGTTTTTGAGTGGTAAAGGAGTGCTCATTGAAGCTGTGCTGTAGCTTGTCTGTTTTGCAACGACGGGATAATAATCGGAATTATCCATATCAGAGGAGTATGGAAGACCATCTATAGATGGTCCAGCAATGCTTCTATCTTATATTCATCATTGAATATTGTGTATTCTTTGGAGTTGGACAAATGTATAATGGCATATATAATCATTATGTTATCATAGAGAATAATTTCACTGCCCTAAAAATCCTCTGTGTTCTGCTAATTCATTCCTTCCATCCCCACCCCACCCCAACCCCTGGCAACCACTGATCTTTTAACTGCCTCCGTGGATTTACCTCTTCCAGAATCGCATATAGTTGGAATCATACAGTATATAACCTATTCATATTAGCTACTTTCACTTAGTAAGATGCATTTAAGCTTCCTCTGTGTCTCTTCAAGGCTTGATAGCTCATTTCTTTTTAATGCCATATAATATTTTGTTGTCTGGATGCACTACAGTTTATTTATCCATATACCTACCGAAGGACATCTTGGTTGCTTTCAGGTTTTGACAATTATGAATAAAGCTGCTATAAACATCTTTGTGCAGATTTTTATGTGGACATAAGTTTTCAACTCCTTTGGGTAAATACCAAGGAGTGGGATTGCTGGATTGTATGATAAGAGTATGTTTTGTTACCTAAGAAACTACCAAACTGTCTTCCAAAGTGGCTGCACCATTTTGCATTTCCACCAGCAATGAATGAGAGTTCCTGTTGCTCCACATCCTCACCAGCATTTGGTGCTGTCAGGGTTCTGAAATTTGATCATTCTCATACTAAGTAGTGGTATCTCATTGTTTTCTTTTTTTAATTTGCATTTCTCTGATGATATATGATGTGGAGCACCTTTTCATATTCTTATTTTCCATCTTCTATACCTTTGCTGAGGTGTCAGTTCATGTTTTTACCCCATTTTAAAAATCAGGTTGTTTATTTTTTATTGTTGAGTTTTAAACATCCTTCATTATTTTAGATAACAGTCCCTTATCAGATATGTCTTTTGCAAATATTGTCTCCAAGTCTGTGGCTTATCTTCTAATTCTCTTGATATTGTCATTGACGCAGCAGAGATTTTTATTTTAATGATATCTAGCTTATCAATTATTTCTCTAATGGATCATGTCTTTAATCTTGTATCTAAAAAGTCATTGACATACACAAGATCATCTAGGTTTTCTCTAATGTTATATTCTAGGAGTTTTATAGTTTTACATCTAGGTCTGTGATGCTTTTTGAGTTAATTTTTGTGAAGGATATAAGGTCTGTATCTGGATTCTTTCAGTTTATTTTACTTTTTGGCCTGTGGATGTCCAGTTGTTCCAGCACCATTTGTTGAAAACACCATCTTTGCCCATTGTATTAATTTTGCTTCTTTGTCAAAAACTAGTTGACTATATTTATGGGAGTCTATTTCTGGGCTTTCTATTCTGTTCCATTGAACTATTTGTTTATTCTTTCACCAATACTGTACTGACATGATTACTATAGCTTTATACTGAGCCTTGAAGTCAGATAGTGTCAGTTCTCCAACTTTATTCTTCTTCAATGTTGAGTTAGCTATTTTGGGTCTTTTGCATCTCTGTGTAAACTTTAAAATCATTTTGTTGATATCAACAAAATAATTAGCTGGAATTTTTATTGATATTGCATTGAAGCTAGTGAATCTATAGATAATGTTGGGAAGAACTGACATCTTCACACTTTGACTCTTCCTATCCATGAACATGGAATGTCTCCGTTTATTTAGTTCATCTTTGATTTTATTCATATACCTAAGTATATTGTATTGGGTGATACTAATGTAAGTAATATTGTGTGTGGGGGGGTTCTTATTTCTTTATTTTTTTTAAACTTAAAGCATTTTTATTGAGCAATTACAATTTAAAAGGTACATTATTTCTCTTTTTTAAAATATTTCTATTGGAGTATAATTGCTTTACAATGCTGTGTTAGTTTCTGCTGTATAACAAAGTGAATCAACTATACATATACATATATCCCCATATCCCCTCCCTCTTGTGTCTTGCTCCCACCCTCCCTATCCCATCCCTCTGGTGGTCGCAAAGCAGCGAGCTGATCTCCCTGTGCAATGCAGCTGCTTCCCACTAGCTATATGTTTTACATTTGGTAGTGTATATATGTCCATGCCACTCTCTCACTTTGCCCCAGCTTCCCCCTTCCCCTTCCCCGTGTCCTCAAGCCCATTCTCTATATCTGCGTCTTTATTCCTGTCCTGCCCCTACGTTTGTCAGAACCTTTTTTTTTAAGATTCCATATATATATGTATTAGCATCTGGTATTTGTTTTTCTCTTTCTGACTTGCTTCACTCAGTATGACAAACTCTAGGTCCATCCACCTCACTACAAATGACTCAATTTCATTTCTTTTTATAGCTCAGTAATATTCCATTGTATATATGTGCCACATCTTTATTCACTAATCTGTTGATGGACACTTAGGTTATTTTCATTTCCTGGCTATTGTAAGTAGAGCTGCAAGTGAACATTGTGACACATGACTCTTTTTGAATTTTGGTTTTTTAGAGTATATGCCCAGTAGTGGGATTGCTGTGTTGTATGGTAGTTCTATTTATAGTTTTTTAAGGAACCTCCATACTATTCTCCACAGTAGCTGTATGAATTAACATTCCTACCAAAAGTGCAAGAGGGTTCCCTTTTCTCCACACCTCTCCAGCATTTATTGTCTGTAGATTTTTTGATGATGGCCATTTTGACCAGTGTGAGTTGATGACTCATTGTAGTGTTGATCTGCATTTCTCTAATGGTTAGTGATGCTGAGCATCCTTCATGTGTTTGTTGCCATCTCTATATCTTCTTTAGAGAAATGTCTATTTAGGTCTTCTGCCCAGTTTTGGATTGGGTTGTTTGTTTTTTTGATATTGAGCTGAATAAACTGCTTGTATAATTTGGAGATTAATCCTTTGTCAGTAGCCTAGTTTGCAAATATTTTTTCCCATTCTGAGGTTTATCGTTTTGTCTTGTTTATGGTTTCCTGTGCTGTGCAAAAACGTTTAAGTTTCATTAGGTCCCATTTGTTAATTTTTGTTTTTATTTCCATTTCTCTAGGAGCTGGGTCAAAAAGGATCTTGCTGTGATTTATGTCATAGAGTCTTCTGCCCATGTTTTCCTCTAAGAGTTTCATAGTGTCTGGCCTTACATTTAGGTATTTCATCAATTTTGAGTTTATTTTTGTGTATGGTGTTAGGGAGGGTTCTAATTTCATTCTTTTACATGCAGCTCTCCAGTTTTCCCAGCACCACTTACTGAACAGGCTGGCTCTTCACTGTATATTCTTGCCTCCTTTATCAAAGATAAGGTGACCATATGTGCGGGGGTTTATCTCTGGGCTTTCTATCCTGTTCCACTGATCTATATTTCTGTTTTCGTGCCAGTACAATACTGTCTTGATTACTGTAGCTTTGTAGTATAGTCTGAAGTCAGGGATCCTGGTTCCTCCAGCTCCGTTTTTCCTTGTCAAGATTGCTGTGGCTATTCAGGATCTTTTGTGTTTCCATATAAATTGTGTGATTTTTTTGTTCTAGTTCTGTGGGAAAAAAATGCCACTGTAGTTTGATAGGAATTGCATTGAATCTGTAGATTACTTTGGGTAGTATAGTCATTTTCACAATGTTGATTCTTCTAATCCAAGAACATGGTATATCTCTCCATCTGTTTATATGGTCTTTAATTTCTTTCATCCGTGTCTTAGAGTTTTCTGCATACAGGTCTTTTGCCTCCTTGGGTAGGTTTATTCCTAGATATATTATTCTTTTTGTTGCTATGGTAAATGGGAGTGTTTTCTTAATTTCACTCTCAGATTTTTCATCATTAGTGTATAACAATGCCAGAGATTTCTGTGCATTAATTTTGTATCCTACTACTTTACCAAATTCATTGATTAGCTCTAGTAGTTTCCTGGTAACCTCCTTAGGATTCTCTATGTATAGTATTATGTCATCTGCAAACAGTGACAGCTTTACTTCTTCTTTTCCGATTTGGATTCCTTTTATTT
>NC_041222.1:103410877-103414137 GCF_002837175.3 Physeter macrocephalus | reverse complement strand
ATACTGTCTTGATTACTGTAGCTTTGTAGTATAGTCTGAAGTCAGGGATCCTGGTTCCTCCAGCTCCGTTTTTCCTTGTCAAGATTGCTGTGGCTATTCAGGATCTTTTGTGTTTCCATATAAATTGTGTGATTTTTTTGTTCTAGTTCTGTGGGAAAAAAATGCCACTGTAGTTTGATAGGAATTGCATTGAATCTGTAGATTACTTTGGGTAGTATAGTCATTTTCACAATGTTGATTCTTCTAATCCAAGAACATGGTATATCTCTCCATCTGTTTATATGGTCTTTAATTTCTTTCATCCGTGTCTTAGAGTTTTCTGCATACAGGTCTTTTGCCTCCTTGGGTAGGTTTATTCCTAGGTATTTTATTATTTCCGTTGCAATGGTAAATGAGAGTGTTTCCTTAATTTCTCTTTCAGATTTTTCATCATTAGTGTATAGGAATACAAGAGATTTCTGTGCATGACTTTTGTACCCTGCTACTTTACCAAATTCATTGATTATCTCTAGTGATTTTCAGGTAGCATCTTTAGGATTTTCTATGTATAGCATCATGTCATCTGTAAACAGTGACAGTTTTCTTCTTATCCAATTTGTATTCCGTTTATTTTTCTTCTCTGATTGCTGTGGCTAAACTTCCAAAACTATGTTTAAGAATAGTGATTACAGTGGGCAACCATGTCTTGTTCCTGATCTTAGTGGAAATAGTTTCAGTTTTTCACCATTCAGAACAATGTTGGCTGTGGGTTTGTCATACATGGCCTTTATTATGTTGAGGTAGGTTCCCTCTATGCCTACTTTCTGGAGAGTTTTTATCATAAATCGGTGTTGAATTTTGTCAAAAGCTTTTTCTGCATCTATTGAGATGATCATATGGTTTTTCTCCTTCAGTTTGTTAATATGATTTATCACATTGATTGCCATCCTTTTAATGTGCTGTTGGATTCTGTTTGCTAGTATTTTGTTGAGGATTTGTGCATCTATGTTCATCAGTGATATTGGTCTGTAGTTTTCTTTTTTGGGGACATCTTTGTCTGCTTTTGATATCAGGGTGATGGTGGCCTTGTAGAATGAGTTTGGGCATGTTCCTCCCTCTGCTATATTTTGGAAGAGTTTGAGAAGGATAGGTATTAGCTTTTCTCTAAATATTTGATAGAATTCACCTGTGAAGCCTTCTGGTCCTGGGCTTTTGTTTGTTGGAAAAGTTTTAATCACAGTTTCAATTTCAGTGTTTGTGATTGGTCTGTTTATATTTTCTATCTGTTTCCTGGCTCAGTCTCAGAAGTTTGTGCTTTTCTAAGAATTTGTCCCTTTCTTCCAGGTTGTCCATTTTATTGGCATATAGTTGCTTATAGTAATCTCTCATGATCCTGTGTATTTCTTCAGGGCCAGTTGTTACTTCTTTTCATTTGTAATTCTGTTGATTTGAGTCTTCTCCCTTTTTTTCTTGATGAGTCTGGCTGGCTAATGGTGTATCAATTGTATCTTCTCAAAGAACCAGCTTTTTGTTTTAAGATCTTTGCTATTGTTTCCTTCATTTCTTTTTCATTTATTTCTGATCTGATCTTTATGATTCTTTTCCTTCTGCTAACTTTGAGTTTCTTGTTCTTCTTTCTGTAATTGCTTTAGGTGTAAGGTTAGGTTGTTTATTTGAGCTGTTTCTTGTTTCCTGAGTTAGGATTGTATTGCTATAAACCTCCCTCTTAGAACTGCTTTTGCTGCATCCCATAGGTTTTGGGTCGTCGTGTTTTCATTGTCATTTGTGTCTAGGTATTTTTTGATTTCCTCTTTGATTTCTTCACTGATCTCTTGGTTATTTAGTAGCATATTGTTTAGTCTCCATGTGCTTGTATTTTTTACAGATTTTTTCTGTACTTGATATCTAGTCTAATAGCGTTGTGGTCAGAAAAGATACTTGATGTGATTTCAATTTTTCTTAAATTTCTCAAGGCTTGATTTGTGACCCAAGATCTATCCTGGAGAATGTTCCATGAGCACTTTAGAAGGAAGTGTATTCTTTTGTTTTTGGATGGAATGTCCTATAAATATCAATTAAGTCCAGCTTGCTTAATGTGTCATTTAAAGCTTGTGTTTCCTTTTTTTCATTTTGGATGATCTGTCCATTGGTGAAATTGGGGTGTTAAAGTTCCCTACTATTATTGTGTTACTGTCGATTTCCCCTTTTATGGCTGTTAGCATTTGCTTTATGTATTGTAGTGCTCCTATTTTGGGTGTGTAAATATTTACAGTCGTTATATCTACTCCTTGGATTGATCCCTTAATCATTATGTAGTGTCCTTCTTTGTCTCTTGTAACATTTTTTATTTTAAAGTCTATTTTGTCTGATATGAGAATTGCTACTCCATCTTTTTTAAAATTTCAATTTGCATGGAATATCTTTTTCCATCCCCTCACTTTGAGTCTGTATGTGTTCCTAGGTCTGAAGGGGGTCTCTTGTAGACACCATATATACAGGTCATGTTTTTGTATCCATTCAGCCAGTCTCTGTCTTTTGGTTGGAGCATTTAATCCATTTACATTTAAGGTAATTACCAATATGTACATTCCTATTACCAGTTTCTTGATTGTTTTGGTTTTTTTTTTTAACATCTTTATTGGAGTATAACTGTTTTACAATAGTGTGTTAGTTTCTCCTTTACAACAAAGTGAATCAGTTATACATACACATATGTTCCCATATCTCTTCCCTCTTGCATCTCCCTCCCTCCCACCCTCCCTGTCCCACCCCTCTCATGGTCACAAAGCACAGAGGTGATCTCCCTGTGCTATGCGGCAGCTTCCCACTAGCAATCTAATTTACATTTGGTAGTGCATATATGTCCCTGCCACTCTCTCACTTCGTCACAGCTTACCCTTCCCCCTCCCCATGTCCTCAAGTCCATGCTCTAGTAGGTCTGTGTTTTATTCCCGTCCTACCACTAATCTCTTCATAACATTTTTTTTCTTAGATTCCATATATATGTGTTAGCATACAGTATTTGTTTTTCTCCTTCTGACTTACTTCACTCTGTATGACAGACTCCAGGTCTATCCACCTCATTACAAATAACTCAGTTTCATTTCTTTTTATGGCTGAGTAATATTCCATTGTATATATGTGCCACATCTTCTTTATCCATTCATCTGTTGATGGACACTTAGGTTGCTTCCATGTCCTGCCTATTGTAAATAGAGCTGCAATGAACAGTTTGGTACATGACTCTTTTTGAATTATGGTTTTCTCAGGGTATATGCCCA
>NC_041222.1:103408446-103410847 GCF_002837175.3 Physeter macrocephalus | reverse complement strand
AGTGTTCCATGAGCACTTGAGAAGAATGTGTATTCTGTTGTTTTTGGATGGAATGTCCTATAAATATCAATTAAGTCCATCTTGTGTAATGTATCATTTAAAGCTTGTGTTTCCTTATTTATTTTCATTTTGGATGATCTGTCCATTGGTGAAAGTGGGGTGTTAAAGTCCCCTACTATGATTGTGTTACTGTCGATTTCCCCTTTTATGGCTGTTAGTATTTGCCTTATGTATTGAGGTGCTCCTATGTTGGGTGCATAAATATTTACAATTGTTATATCTTCTTCATGGATCGATCCCTTGATCATTATATAGTGTCCTTCTTTGTCTCTTGTTATAGTTTTTACTTTAAAGTCTATTTTGTCTGATATGAGAATTGCTACTCCAGCTTTCTTCTGATTTCCATTTGCATGGAATATCTTTTTCCATCCCCTCACTTTCAGTCTGTATGTGTCCCTAGGTCTGAAGTGGGTCTCTTGTAGACAGCATATATATGGGTCTTGTTTTTGTTTCCATTCAGCCAGTCTGTGTCTTTTGGTGGGAGCATTTAATCCATTTACATTTAAGGTAATTATCGATATGTATGGTTCTATTACCATTTACTGAATTGTTTCGGGTTGTTCTTGTAGGTCTTTTCCTTCTCTTGTGTTTCTTGCCTAGAGAAGTTCCTTTAGCATTTGTTGTAAAGCTGGTTTGGTGGTGCTGAACTCTCTCAGCTTTTGCTTGTCTGTAAAGGTTTTAATTTCTCCATCAAATCTGAATGAGATCCTTGCTGGGTAGAGTAATCTTGGTTGTAGGTTTTTTTCCTTCATCACTTTAAATATGTCCTGCCACTCCCTTCTGGCTTGGAGAGTTTCTGCTGAAAGATCCGATGTTAACCTTATGGGGATTCCTTTGTGTGTTATTTGTTGTTTTTCCCTTGCTGCTTTTAATATGTTTTCTTTGTATTTAATTTTTGACAGTTTGATTATTATGTGTCTTGGCGTGTTTCTCCTTGGGTTTATCCTGTATGGGACTCTCTGTGCTTCCTGGACTTGATTGACTATTTTCTTTCCTATATTAGGGAAGTTTTCAACTATAATCTCTTCAAATATTTTCTCAGTCCCTTTCTTTTTCTCTTCTTCTTCTGGGACCCCTATAATTCGAATGTTGGTGCGTTTAATGTTGTCCCAGAGGTCTCTGAGACTGTCGTCAGTTCTTTTCATTCTTTTTTCTTTTTTCTGCTCTGCAGTAGTTATTTCCACTATTTTATCTTCCAGGTCACTTATCTGTCCTTCTGCCTCAGTTATTCTGCTACTGAGCCCATCTAGAGTATTTTTCATTTCATTTATTGTGTTGCTCATCGTTGCTTGCTTCCTCTTTATTTCTTCTAGGTCCTTGTTAACTGTTTCTTGCAATTTGTCTATTCTATTTCCAAGATTTTGAATCATCTTTACTATCATTATTCTGAATTCTTTTTCAGGTAGACTGCCTATTTCCTCTTCATTTGTTAGGTCTGGTGTGATTTTATCTTGCTCCTTCATCTGCTGTGTGTTTTTCTGTCTTCTCATTTTGCTTATCTTACTGTGTTTGGGGTCTCTTTTTTGCAGGCTGCAGGTTCGTAGTTCCCGTTGTTTTTGGTGTCTCTCCCCAGTGGCTAAGGTTGGTTCAGTGGGTTGAGTAGGTTTCTTGGTTCGTAGTTCCCGTTGGTTTTGGTGGCTGTCCCCAGTGGCTAAGGTTGGTTCAGTGGGTTGAGTAGGTCTCTTGGTTGTGGGGACTAGTGCCTCTGTTCTGGTGGATGAGGGTGGATCTTGTCTTTCTGGTGGGCAGGTCCATGTCTGGTGGTGTGTTTGGGGATGTTGGTAGCCTTATTATGATTTTAGGCAGCCTCTCTGCTAATGGATGGAGCTGTAGACCTTTCTTGCTCTTTGTTGGGGATAGGGTGTCCAGCACTGTTCGTTGCTGGTCCTTGAGTGGAGCTGGGTCTTGGTGTTGTGATGGAGGTCTCTGGGAGATTTTCACCGTTTGATATTGCGTGGAACTGGGAGGTCTCTTGTGGACCAGTGTCCTGAGGTTGGTTCTCCCACCTCAGAGACAGAGCCCTGACGCCTGGCTGTAGCGCCAAGAGCCTTTAATCCACACAGCTCAAAATAAAAGGGAGAAAAAATAGAAAGTAAAGAAAAGGAAGGAAGGAATGAGGGAGGGAAGGAAGGAAGAAGGGAAGGAAGGAAGGGAGAAAGAAAGGAAGGGAGGAAGGAAGAAAGGGAGGAAGGCAGGGAGGAAGAAAGGGAGGAAAGAAGGGAGGAAGGAAGGAAGAAAGGGAGAAGACAAAATAAAGTAGGATAAAATATAGTCATTAAACTGAAAAATAAAAAAATAAAAAATAATTATTAAGAAGAAAAATTTCTATTAAAAAAAAGAA
>NC_041222.1:103399475-103407809 GCF_002837175.3 Physeter macrocephalus | reverse complement strand
AAAAAAAAAGTCTCTTGTCTCTTCGGCAGCTCCGCGCCAGTTTCTGGAGCTCCTTTAAGCGGCGCGCTTAAACCCCTTCCTCGCGCACCAGGAAGCAAAGAGGGAAGAAAAGGTCTCTTGCCTCTTCAGCAGCTCCAGACTTCTCCCGGACTCCCTCCCGGCTAGCCGTGGCGCACTAGCCCCTTCAGGCTGTTTTCACTCTGCCAACTCCAGACCTTTCCCTGGGATCCGACTCTTGGGTTTGTTTTTGTATGTCTTCTCCTTCTCTTGTGTTTCCTGCCTAGAGAAGTTCCTTTAGCATTTGTTGTAAAGCTGGTTTGCTGGTGCCAAATTGTCTTACCTTTTGCTTGTCTGTAAAGGTTTTAATTTATCTGTCAAAACTGAATGAGATCCTTGCTGATTAGAGTAATCTTGGTTATAGGTTTTTCCCTTTCATCACTTTAAATATATCCTGCCACTCCCTGCCGGCTTGCAGAGTTTCTGCTGAAAGATCTGCTGTTAACCTTATGGGGATTCCCTTGTGTGTTATTTGTTGCTTTTCTATTGCTGCTTTTAATATTTTTTCTTTGTATTTAATTTTTGATCGCTTGATTAATATGTGTCTTGGCATGTTTCTCCTTGGATTTGTCCGCTATGGGACTCTCTGCAATTCCTGGATTGACTATTTCGTTTCCCATGTTAGGGAAGCTTTCCACTATAATCTCTTCAAATAATTTCTCACACCCATTCTTTTTCTCTTCTTCTACTGGGACCCCTATAATTTGAACATTGGTGTGTTTAGTGTTGCCCCAGAGGTCTCTGAGACTGTCGTAAATTCTTTTCATTCTTTTTTCTTTATTCTGCTCCACGGTAGTTATTTCCACTATTTTATCTTCCAGGTCACTTATCCATTCTTCTGCCTCAGTTATTCTGCTATTGATTCCTTCCAGAGAATTTTTAATTCCATATTGTGTTGTCCCATCATTGTTTGTTTGCTCTTTAGTTCTTCTAGGTCCTTGTTAAACGTTTCTTGTATTTTCTCCATTCTATTTCCAAGATTTTGGATCATCTTTACTATCATTAGTCTTAATTCTTTTTCAGGTAGACTGCCTATTTTCTCTTCATTTGTTAGGTCTGGTGGGTTTTTACCCTGCTCCTTTATCTGCTACATATTTCTCAGTCTTCTCATTTTGTTTAACTTACTGTGTTTGGGGTCTCCTTTTCACAAGCTGCAGGTTCGTAGTTCCCATTGTTTTTGGTGTCTACCCCCAGTGGGTGAGAGGCTGATTCAGTGGATTATGTAGGCTTCCTAGTGGAGAGGACTGGTGCCTGTTTTCTGGTGGATGAGGCTGGATCTTCTCTTTCTGGTGGGTAGGACAGCATCTGGTGGTGTGTTTTGGGGTGTCTGTGAACTTAGTATGATTTTAGGCAGTCTCTCTGCTAATGGATGGGATTGTGTTCCTGTCTTGCTAGTTGTTTGGCATGGGTTGTCCAGCACTGTAGCTTTCTGGTCGTTGAGTGAATCTGGGTCTTAGCATTGAGATGGAGATCTCTGGGAGAGCTTTCGCCATTTGCTATTACATGGAGCCGGGAAGTCTCTGGTGGACCAATTTCCTGAACTTGGTTCTCCAACCTCAGAGGCTCCGGCTTGACACCAGGCCAGAGCACCAAGACACTGTCAGCCACACGGCTCAGAAGAAAAGGGAGAAAAAGGAAAGAAAAAAATTTTTAAGTAATAAAAATTTTTTTAATTACTAAAATAAAATAATAATAAAAAAAGAGCAACCAAACAAATCCACCAATGATAATAAGTACAAAAACTATACTAAGATAAACATAAAAATAAGAAACAAATCAGTTGCAGCCAGCAAACCCCAAGTCTACAGTTGCTCCCAAAGTCCACCACCTCAATTTTGGGGTGATTCATTGTCTGTTCAGGTGTTCCACAGATGCAGGTTCATCAGGTTGATTGTGGGGATTTGAAGCCGCTGCTCCTGAGGCTGCTGGGAGAGATTTCCCTTTCTCTTCTTTGTTCGCACAGCTCCTGGGGTTCAGCTTTGTGTTTGGCCCTGCCTCTGCGTGTAGGTCACCTGAGGGCATCTGTTCCCTGCCCAGATAGGATGGGGTTAAAGGAGCAGCTGATTAGGGGGCTCTGGCTCACTCAGGCTGGGGGGAAGGAGGGGTACAGAATGCGGGTCAAGCCTGTGGCAGCAGAGGCCAACGTGACATTGCACCAGCCTGAGGCGCCATGTGTTCTCCCGGGGAGGTTGTCCCTGGATCCCGGGACCCCGGCAGTGGCGATCTGCACAGGCTCCTGGGAGGGGAGGTGTAGATAGTGACCTGTGCTTGCACACAGGCTTCTTGGTGGCTGCAGCAGCAGCCTTAGCATCTCATGCCTGTCTCTGGGGTCCAGACTGATAGCCGCAGCTCGCACCTGTCTCTGGAGCTCATTTAGGCAGTACTCTGAATCCCCTCTCCTCACACACCGTGAAACAATGGTCTCTTGCCTCTTCAGCAGGTCCAGACTTTTTCCCGGACTCCCTCCTGGCTAGCTGTGGCACACTAGCCCACTTCAGGCTGTGTTCACACAGCCAACCCTAGTCCTCTCCCTGGGATCTGACTTCCGAAGCCCAAGCCTCAGCTCCCAGCCCCCACCTGCCCTGGTGGGTGAGCAGACAAACCTCAGCTGGTGAGTGCTGGTCGGTACCCATCCTCTGTGGGGGAATCTCTCCGGTTTGCCCTCGTGCACCCCTGTTGCTGCACTCTCCTCCGTGGCTCCAAAGCTTCCCCCTGCCACCCCCTGTCTCCACCAGTGAAGGGGCTTCCTAGTGTATGGAAACCTTTCCTCCTTCACGGCTCCCTCTCACTGGTGCAGATCCCATCCCTATTCTTTTGTCTCTGTTTTTTCTTTTTTCTTTTGCCCTACCCAGGTACGTGGGGAGTTTATTGCCTTTTGGGAGGTCTGAGGTCTTCTGCCAGTGTTCAGTAGGTGTTCGGTAGGAGTTGTTCCACATGTAGATGTATTTTGGATGTATTTGTGGGGAAGAAGATGATCTCCATTTCTTACTCTTCCGCCATCTTGAAGGTCCCCTCAGTATTGTGGTTTTAAATTCAAATTCCATGTGTTCATCTCAGGTATAGGGGAAAATGACTTTTGTATATTAATTTCTTGTGCAACCTTCCTATAATTGCTTAATAGTTCCTGGGGTTCTTTTGTTAATTCTTTCAGATTTTCTATGTGGACAATCATCATTTCTCCTGTGAACAAAGACATGATTATTTTTTCCTTCCTATATGATATTGAAAAGTAAACATCTTTGTCTTGTACCTTAGTGGGAATGCTTTTAGTTTCTCACAATAAAGTACTATGTTAGTGGTAGGTTTTTTGTAAATATTCTTTATCTGGTTGAAGAAGTTCCCCTCAATTCCTAGTTTACTGAGAGTTTTTATCATGAGTGGTTGTTGGATTTTGTCATATACTTTTTCTGCATCTATTGATATGATGTGATTTTTCTGTTTTAGTCTATTGATGTTATTGATTACATTAATTGATTTTCTAATTTTGAACCAGTCTTGCATACTGGAACAAATCCCACATGGACATAGGTTGTAGTTTTTTGATATATTGTTTGATTTAATTTGCTCATATTTTGTTGAAGATTTTTGTATCAATATACATGAGAGATACTGGTTTCTAGTTTTCTTGTAATATCTTTGTCTAGTTTTGTTATTAGGGAAATGCTGCCCTTGTAGAATGAGTTAGGAATTATTTCCTCTGCTTCTATCCTCTGAAAGAGATTGTAGAGAATTGTTAAAATTTCTTCATTAAATGTTTGATTGATAGAATTCATAGTGAACCCTCGACCTGGTACATTTCTGTTTTAGAAGGTTATTATTTATTCAATTTATTTAATGAATATAGGCCTATTGTCTATTTCTTCCTGTGTAAGTTTTGGCAAATTATGTCTTTCAAGGAAATGGTCCTTTCATAGGTTATCAAATGTGTGAGAATAGATTTGCTCATATTATCCCTTTATTATGCATAAGATCTATGGTACTGTCCCTTCTTTCATTTCTGATACTAGTAATTTATGTCTACTCTTTTTTTTTCTGCTCTAATTATTTTTTGTTTCCTTCTGATTATGTTGGATTTAATTTGCTCTTATTTTTCCAGTTTCCTAAAGTGGACACATAAACAATTGATTTTAATTATTTTTTTCTTTTCTAATATATTCATTCAATACTGTAAATTTCCCTCCAAGCACTGCTTTTGCTGCATCGCACAAATTTTGATAAATTACATTTTCGTTTTGAATTAGTTCAAAATATCTTTTGATTTCTTTTTGGACTCACGTGTTATTTAGAAGTATGTTGCCTAATGTCTTCAATTTGGTAGTTTTCAGTTACCTTTCTGTTACTGATTTTTTAGTTTAATTCCATTGTGGTCTGAGAGGAGACAGTGAATCATCTCTATTCTGTTAAACTTGTTAAGATGTATTTTATAATGCAGAATGTGTTCTATCTTAGTGACTATTCCACATGTGTTCTGCTGTTGTTGG
The DNA here is from genome assembly GCF_002837175.3 of Physeter macrocephalus. NCBI lineage: Eukaryota > Metazoa > Chordata > Mammalia > Artiodactyla > Physeteridae > Physeter > Physeter macrocephalus. Next base: position 103,403,271 of record NC_041222.1, on the reverse strand, counting down.
ATGAAGTAGTCTATAGATGTCAATTACATCCAGTTGACTGATGGTGCGTTGACTTCAACTATGTCCTTACTGAAATCCTGCTGCTGGATCTGTCCTTTTCTGATAAAGGGGTGTTGAAGTCTTCAACTATGACAGTGGAATCATATATTTCTCTCTGAAGTTATATTACTTTTGCCTCAAATAGTTAGACAGTGTTTTTAGGCACATACGCATTAAGATTTTTATGTCTTCTTGGATACTTGACCCCTTTATCATTTCATAATGCCCTTCTTTTCTCTGGTAACTTTATTTACTTTGAGGTCTGCTCTGTCTGCAATTAATACAACTGTTCCTTCTTTTTATGATTAGTGTTACTATGGTATAGTTTTCCCCATCCATTTACTTTTAATCTATGTGGGTCTTCGTATTTAAAGTGTGGTTTTTTTAGGCAACATATAAGTGATCTTGTTTATTGATCCACTCTGACAATCTCTGTCTTCTAACTGAAGCATTTAGATCATTGACTTTCAGAGTAATTATTAATATCATTGGATAAATACTTGGCATATTCATTACTCTTTTCTATTGATTGACCTTGCTCTTTGTCCCTATTTTTGTCTTCTGCTCTTTTTCTGCCTTTTGGGATTTTAATTAAGCATTTTATATGAGTCAGTTTTCACTCCTGTCCTAGCACCTTAGTTATACTTCTTTTTTTTTTTTTTTTTTACTTTTGTTGGTGGTTGCCCTAGAGTTTGCAATATTCATTTACAGTTAATCCAAGTTCAATTTCAAGTAACACTATACTACTTCAAGGGTAATGTAAGTACCTTATAAAAAGAAAATAATCTTAATTCCTCTCTATTGTCCATTGTATCATTTATGTCACTCATTTAACTTATATATAAACATATATATAATTATATATATCATACATAAGCATACACAATCAAATATATTATTTCTATTATTTAAACAATTATCTATTAAATCAATTAATAAAAAATATTAAAGCTTTTATTTTAGCTTCACTTATTCCTCCTTGATGTTCTTCCTTTCTTTATGTAGATCCAAGCTTCTGACCTATATTATATTACTTCACTCTAAAGAATTTCTTTTCATTTATTTTTTTATTGAGGTAATATTGATTTCTAATATATGTTTCCTGTGTTCAACATCATACACTGACTTCTGTAAACACTACAGTGGGTACACCATCAAAAGTTTACTTTCCATCCATCATCATACAGTTTACCGCTTTTACCAATTTGCCCTTCCCCAACCCTCCTCCCTCTCTGGTAACCACCACTCTCTTCTCCATATTATGTGTTTGGGTTTGTTTGGTTTGTATTTTTTTGCCACATATAAGTGAAATCACATGGTATTTGTTTTCTGTTTGATTTATTTCACTGTAGCATAATACAGGTCCATACATGTTTTCACAAATGGCAAGATTTCATCTTTTTTATGACTAATATTCCATACTGTGTGTGTGTGTGTGTGTGTGTATAACGCACTTCTTTATACATTCTACCATTGAAGGGCACTTAGGTTGTTTCCATATCTTGCCTATTGTAAATAATGCTGTGATAAATATAGAAATCCATATATCTTTTTGAATTCGTGTTTTTGTATTCTTTTGATAAATAACCAGAAGTGGAATAGCTGGATCATATGGTAATTCTATAGTCTTAAATTTTGAGGAATCGCCATACTGTTTTCCATAATGGAGGCACGAATTTACATTTCCACCAACAGTGTATGACTATTCCCTTTTTTCCACATTGTCTCCAGCATTTGTCATTGCTTGCCTTTTTTGATAATAGCCATTCTAATGGGCATGAGGTGATCTCTCATCATGGTCTGAGTCATGTTTTCCTAATGATTAGTGATGTTGAACATCTTTTCATATGCTGTTACCATCTGTATGTCTTTTTGGAAAAATGCCTATTCAGGTGCTCTGCTCATTTTTTAATGAGGTGGTTTGATGTTTTTGTTTTTGAGTTGTATGAGTTCTTTATATATTTTGGATATTAACCCCTTGGTGGATATGATTTGCAAATATCTTCTTCCATTCAGTAGGTTGTCTTTTCATTTTGTTGATGCTTTCCTTTGCTGTGCAGAAGCTTTTTAGTTTGGTGAAGTCCCATTTGTTTTGCCTGAGGGAACATATCCAGAAAGATATTGCTAAGAATGTCAGTGTACTGTCTATGTTTTCTTTTAGGAGTTTTATGCTTTCAGATCTTACATTCAGTTGTTTAATCCATTTTGAGTTCATTTTTGTGTATGGTATAAGATTTTATATATATATATATATATATATAGTTTCTTTTGCGTGTGGCTGTTCAGTTTTCCCAACACCATTTATTAAAGAAGCTATCATTTCTCCGTTGTATGTTCTTTGCTCCTTTGTCATAAATTAATTGCCCATGTATGTGTGGGTTTATTTCTGGGCTCTCAATTCTGTTCCAGTTATCTATGTCTCTGCTTTGCTGCCAATATCATGCTGCTTTGATTACTATAACTTTGTAGTATAATTGGGATACTTTGAAATCTGGGAGTTTGATAGTTCCAGCTTTGTTCCTTATTCTCAAGATTGCTTGGGTTATTTGGGGTGTTTTGTGGTTCCATGCAAATTTTAGGAGTTTTTCTTCTATTTCTGTGAAAAAATGTCATTGGTATTTTGATCGGGATTGCATTGAATCTGTAGATTGTTTTAGGTAATATGGACATTTAAACAATATTAATTATTCTCATCCATTAGCATGGAATATCTTTCCATTTCTCTTCAATTTCTTTCAATAATGTCTTATAGTTTTTTGCATTCATTTCTTTCACCTCCTTGGTTATATTTATTGCTAGGTATTTTATTTTTTTGCAATTGTAAATGGGATTTTTAAAAATTCTGCTAGTTCATTGTTAGTGTATACAAATACAACCAATTTTTATATATTGATTGTGTCCTGCAAGCTTATTGTATTTATTCTAATTGTGTTTTGGTGGAGTCTTTAGGGTTTTCTATATGGAAAATCATGTAATCTGCAAAAAGTGACAGTTTTACTTCTTCCTTTCTAATTTGGATGTGTTTTGCATTTCTTTTTCTTGTCTGATTTCTATAGCTAGGAATTCCTATACTATGCTGAACAGAATTGGCAAGAGTTGGCATCCTTATTCCTGGTCTTAGAAGGATACCTTTCAGTTTTTCACCATTGAGTATGATATTAGCTGTGAGTTTGTCATATGTGGCCTTTATGATGTTGAGGTACATTCCTTCTATACCCATTTTTTTGAGTTTTTAATCATAAATGGGATTGAACCTTGTCAGATGCTTTTTTGGCATATATTGAGATGATCTTATGATTTTTATCCTTCATTTTGTTGATGTGATGTCTCACATTGATTGATTTGCAGATATTGAATATCTATCTTATATCCCTGGAATAAATCCCACTTGATCTTGGTGTATGATCTTTTAAATGTAGGGTTGTATTTGGTTTGCTAAATTTTTTTTATTGGAGTATAACTGTTTTACAATGGTGTGTTAGTTTCTGCTTTACAACAAAGTGAGTCAGTTATACATATACACATGTTCCCATATCTCTTCCCTCTTGCGTCTCCCTCCCTCCCTATCCCACCCCTCTAGGTGGTCACAAAGCACAGAGGTGATCTCCGTGTGCTATGCAGCTGCTTCCCACTAGCTATCTATTTTACATTTGGTAGTGTATATATGTCCATGCCACTCTCTCACTTCGTCACAGCTTACCCTTCCCCCTCCCCATATCCTCAAGTCCATGCTCTAGTAGGTCTGTGTTTTATTCCC
>NC_041222.1:103379917-103396889 GCF_002837175.3 Physeter macrocephalus | reverse complement strand
GTTGGAATATTTATAATCACAGTCTCAATTTCAGTGCTTGGGATTGGTTTGTTTATAGTTTCTATTTCTTCCTGGTTCAGTCTTGGAATGTTTTATGATTGTGAGAATTTATCCATTTCTTCTGTGTTGTCTAATTTGTTGGCATATAGCTAGCTATTCACAGTATTCTCTTATAATCCCCTTTGTATTTCTGTGGTTGGTTATAATTTCTTCTCTTTCATTTCTGATTTATTTATCTGAGCCCTCTTTTTTTTTTCTTGGTGAGTCTGTCTTGTCAGTTTTATCTTTTCAAAGAACCAGTTCTTAGCTTGATCTTTTCTGTTGCCTGTAAGTTTCTATTTCATTTATTTATGTTCATTTCTTTATTATTTCCTTCCTTCTACTGACTTTGGGCTTCATTTGTTCTTTTTCTACTTCCTTTAGGTGCAGGGCTAAAGTGTTTGAGACTTTTCTTGTTCTTGAGGTAGGGCTGTATTTCTATAAACTTCTCTCTAGTACTGCTTTTGCTGCATCCCACAGATACTGGTGTGTTTTATTTTCATTTGTCTTAAGGTTTTTAAAATTTTTTTCTTTTTTTTTATTCCCAATGATTGTTCAGCAGCATGTTGTTTAGTCTCTACATATGTGATTTTCCTAGCTTTTTTCTGTAATTGATTTCTAGTTTCATATCATTGTGATTGGAAAAGATACTTGATACAATTTCAGTCTTTTCAAATTTAATTGAGACTTGTTTTGTGTCCCAACGTATGATCTATCCTTGAGAAAGTTTTGTGTGCACTTGAGAAGAATTTGTATTCTGCATTTGGATGGAATGTTCTATATAAATCTATTATGTCCACCTTGTCTAATGTTTCATTTAAGGCCACTGTTTCCTCATTGACTTTCTGTCTGGAAGATCTATCCATTGATGTAAGTAGAGTGTAAACTTCCCTACTATTATGGTATTGCTGTCAAATTTCTCCCTTTAGGTCTTTTAATAATTGCTTTATCTATTTTGGTGCTCCTGTGTTAGGTGCATATATATTAATAACTGTTATGTCTTCTTGATGAATTATTCCCTTTATCATTATATACTATCCATCTTTGTCTTTTGTTACTTTTTTTTTGGCTTGAAGTCTCTTTTGTCTGATGAGTATGGTTACACCCACTTTCATTTGGCTGCTCTTTGGTTGGAGTATCATCTTCTACTCCTTCACTTTAAGCCTATGTTTGTCTTTAGAGCTGTAATGAGTCTCCTATAGGCAGCATATGGTTGGATTTGTTTTTTAATCCATCCAGCCACTCTGTGTCTTTTGATTTATTCATTCCATTTGAATTTAGGGTGATAATTGATAAATGAGGACCTTTTACTGCCATTTTACTTTTGTTTTCTGGCTGCTCTATATCTCCATTTTCTCTTTCCTTGTGTTTCTATCTACCATTTTAGTTTGGTGGTTTTCTGTGATGTTTTTCTCACTTTCCTCATTATATTTTGTGTCTCTGCTGTAGATTTGTTTTGTGGTTACTGTGAGGTTTGTGTAAAATGTCTCATAGATAAGATGCTATCAGCAGAAAAAGGACTATTTTATCTTCATTTACCTCTATGGATTCTGTTCTTTTCTCTTCCCCTTTTGAGTTTTTTTTGTCTCAAATTACCCCTTTTTATGTTGTTGTTTCACTACTAAATTGAAGTAGCTATAGTTATTTTTACTGCTTTCATTCATTTAACCTTTAGGCTATAATTGTTTAACAACTTATTCTGATATAGAGTTGCAATTTTCTAATTCTGTCTGTCCATCTATCACCTTACCCACAGTTTTATGTACTTTTGTCTTTTCATTTCAGGTAAAAGAGATCATTTCAGCATTTCTTGTAAGGCAGGCCTACAGTTGATGAACTTGCTCAGCTTTTGTTTGTCTTTATTTCTCCTTCATGTGTGAATGAGAACTTTGCTGTATAGAGTATTCTTGCCTGACAGCTTTTATCTTTTAATGTTTTGAGGATGTAATTCCACTATCTCCTGGCCTTAGTTTCTGCTGAAAAATCTGTTGAGAGCCTAGTGGGGGTAACTTTATGGGTTACCACCCATTTTTCCCTGGCTGCCTTTAACAGTCTTTGTCACTTTTTGCTAGTTTTAATATGTCTTGGAGAACATCTAGAACATCTTTTTGCATTGAGGTAATTAACTGTTCTTTAGATTCATGGACCTGTATATCCAGTTCCTTCCTCAACTTTGGGAGTTTCTCAGCTATTATTTCTTTAAATAACATTCTGCTCCCTTCTCTGTTTCTTTTCCTCTGAGATACCCGTTACCCTAATGTTGCCCTTCCTAAAAGAATCAAATAGCTCTCATAGAATTTCCTCATTTTTAACATATCATTTCTAGATTTCTATCTCCAAGCTCACTAATTCTCTCTTCCATATGGTCTGCTCTATTTCCAGTGCTTTCTATTGCATTCTTCACCTCGTTTATTGAGTTTTCTTCAGCTCCAGAATTTGTTTGGCTGTATTTTAGATTTCCAGTCTCCTTGGTAAGATATTTTTTCTGTTCATTATTTTTAGTTCTGAGCTCATTGAACTGCCTTTCTGAGTTTTCCTGTAGTTCACTGAGTTTCTTCAGGATGGCTATTTTGAATTCTCTATCGATCACAGTATTCTGTGACTTGAGGTTTGGTTTCTGGAGAATTGTCACTTTCTTTTTGTGATACTGTGTTTACCATGGAGTTACTCCTTTGCCAGAACGTTTGAAGTAGCAAACATCATTCCTCTTTAGGTGAGGCTTTTTTCCACTTGAGTCTAATGATTCAACAGGTTAGTAGTAATTAGAGGCCATTCTTTTACTTTCCATTAGGTGGCGCTATGGCACAAGTTTTTCTTTCCACTTACGTGCTCTGCCTGTGGTTACATTTGAGAATCTACACTTACCACCCTACACCACCTCTGTCAGAGATGTTGCCATGTCCCTTTGTTTTCACTCCTTGTATCTCCCGGGTTTGCTGGTGCCTTGCTGCTGCCAGTGATATTCTTGCTGTTGCTGGCATTGCTGCCTGGGGGCACCTCTGCCACATCTGGGGTCTCCTGGTTATCAGAATCCACTGCAACTGGTAGAGAAGGAGGTGGCGGGGTGCAGGGGGCTGGGTAGCCAGGCTCCTGGGTGCCTCTGCTGTATCTGGGGTTGTCAAATTTGCAGTCACTGCCATTGAGGGCCGGGAGCTGGAGATGCGGGCACCTCTGTAGCTAGAGGGATGGGGTCACCTGGGGCCATGGTCACCCCGGCAGCCAGGAGGCCAGAGTCATGTGTGTTGACTCCCGGCTGCTCCTGGGTTCTCTGGAGCTGTGGGCTCAGCAGCTCTGGCCTAGGGTCTGGGATCACAGGCACTGCCTCGGCTGCCCACCCCCGACATCCTGACTCCTCTATGGAGCCCAGTCCCCACACCTTTACATGCACAGATGTGTGGAACTCTCTGGTGTCCTGGTGTGTCGGGCAGAAGCACCTTTGTTGAGTGGTGGGTGTTCTACTGGCTGTGGATTGATTGAAGGGGAGAAACAAAGGGAGCGTCTCATGCCATCAAGGTGCTGACATCACTTCTCAATAATTTCCTTTTAACATCACTTGCAAGGCAGATCTACTGGCAACAAATTTCCTCAGATTTTGTCTGTCTGAGAAACTATTTCTGCTTCATTTTTAGAGGATAATTTCACAAGCTACAGCATTCTGGGTGGGTGGTTTTTTTCTCAACACTTTAAATATCCCACTCCACTCTCTTTTGCTGATGAGGAGTCTCCCGTAATTCTTATCTTTGATTTTCTAGAAGTAAGGTGTTTTTATTTTTTCTTTCTGGCTTCTTTCAGAATTTTTTCTGTATCTTTATTTTCTATTGATATTTATCTAGGCATATAATTTGAAAACTATATGCCTAGATAAATGTTTTTGGCATTTACACTGCTTGGTAGTCTCTGAGCCTCCTGAATCTGCGGTTTGGTGTCTGGGGGAAACTTCTCCATCAGTATTGTTTCAAATATGTCTTATGTTCCTCCTGTTATTCCCATTGTGCACATATTATATATACCTTTTTTAGTTGTCCCATGGTCGGTATTCTGTTTTTTTAAGTTTTTGTTCTCTTAGCTTTTCAGTTTTGTAGTTTTCTATTGATATATCCTTAAGCTCAGAGATTCTTTCCTCAACCATGTCTAGTCTACTCATAAGCCCATCAAAAGCATTAAACATTTCATTCTCTTTGCTTACATTGCTCATCTGCTTTTGCACGCAGTCTACTTTAGCCATTAGAACCCTCTGCATATTAATCAGTTTTTCCAGAAACCAGAAATTCTATTTCAATGTTTTATGACAAATATAGCTGCTCAGGGTAAACGATAAAGATATGTTGTGGGCACTGGAGATTTGAGTCTAGTAGAGGAGACTGGAATACTTCGATTTTTTTTCTGTGTCCTTTCACTTCAGTTTATAGGGAATAAAGACAGAGATCTTGGCAGCAAGGGAAAATATGGCTTCTTTATAGAATCACTTTGTTACATTTCTGCAGAATTAGGCAATGTATGAGGAAATGATTTATATAATAAGAGAAAAAACAAGGAAGCTAAGGATGAAGGGGTGCAAATGTCCAGGAAGAGTCTCTGCTTAGCCCTCAGTTAATTTGTTAAGCTTCTTAGATTGTTGAGAAGCAACTGGGTAAGATATGCTTGGGTATAAATATGAAATGGGCAAGTTACACTTACACCACTTAACATCTTATTTTCAAGTTCTTTAAAACCACTTCCAGTTATGTTGTCTGGAGTAGGAGGCTAGGCCAGGGCATTAGAAATGTTCACAAATGCCAGTCATGCTCACGTGTCATGTCTACAGAAGACTTGACTTAGATGGCCTCTAGTTTCAGCCTAGACCACTGTTATGATGACATGGTAGACAAGCCTGCATTGCATTTTCTGTTTGTTAGACTGATTTCATATTCAAAACAATTTATGTATTCTCCCCATCTTTCCTCTGTCATGCATAATCTTTCCTTTAATAGTAGCCTTCTGCTTTCTTGTTAAGGACCTGCTGAGATGTGCTTATGCATAACAAAAAGATGCCCCAATTTTTCCTCTCAAAACCATTTGCACAACATTTAGCAAAATAGACCAAACTTTCTTGAAGTAAATTCAAGATGCTCGTGGATCAACAGAATACTCCATAGAGTAGAAAAGACTTATTTCAAGCTGTCTAAAGGAATATGTTCAAGTGTAAAGTTTTTGTGAGACTAGCAAGCTGTGTAAATCATTTATTTCTACAAATAATTAAGATCATCGAATTTGTATAATACTGTGTATACATTTCTAATTTAATGCAAGGCTGGTACCTGTCCTGATGAGTGGGCAAAGTCCAGTTGCATACCTGAGAAGCTGAGTCTGGAGGGAGTCAATGCATTTTCAAATAAAAGATAAGGAGTAGATAGACTAATGCAGGTGCCATAGCAAACGAAATAAATCCTGAGAATAAATACAAAAGAACATTGTAGAAGATTAAAAATTAAGATATTCACTAATTTTTTTTTCTTAAAAAATTTAGTGGCCCACTTTTTGACAGCTCATTTCCCGATACATTAGGAGTCAACTTAGTATTTATTAGACATGTATTAGGAAATTGAAGCAAAGAATCACATACAAAAAATACAATAAATATCTGTAAGGCAACAGTTACCTGGAAGGTGGTCGTGTCTCAGCCCTACATCATTGGAACATCTTCATCCTAAAGTTCAGGAGAAATGAGCATTACCATAGAATTATTAGAAAAATACAATAGAGAAACAGGGCATGTGGGGCATTTTTGCCTGCTTAGTCCCAAATTCTAATCTTTATTTACTCTTGAATAATGATACAAACTAAACTATTATTGTATCTTCAAAGTTATCACAAAAATGCACATTTGGGACCTAAGACTATAGAGGGAGCCCAAGAATGAAAGCATGGAGGAGTCTAGGGGTCTTCTCAATGTATCTTCACACCAGCATGTCATAGAAATTGTCTTGTCAAAGAGACGCATTTAAGAAACTCATTTGACCTTGTCACAGACTTAGAAAGAGAGAAGCTTCACTGAAACAAAGACCCCTTTGTGTTCTAGTTACTACTGGTGCAAAATGAGCCTCCCCAAAACTTATTTAATAATGCCTGTGCCTTCTGTGATCAGGGATTCAGACAGAGCTCTCAGTAAGGAAGGATTTTCTCTGCTACATGATGGCTGGGGTCTCATTTGGGAAGGTGGTGGCAGGAGGTGACTACATGTCTAGGGTGTGAAACCTTGGCCGGCATCTGGAAGCAGTTACTGGCCTCTGGCTGGAGCACATAAGTGTAGCTTGTTACTGGGACCTGTCTTATCTGGCATCTCAAGAACCAAAAGGCAAGGGTCCCAAAGATACCAATAAGGTGGTGTATGTCCTTTATTTTGTTAGCTGCCAAGGTCAAATAGCATTTCTTTGTACGACGTCTCCTAAGCAGTCATAGCCTGGCTTGGATTCAAGAAGGGGGACATAAACCCCACTCCTTGATGAAAGGAGTGTCAAAGCATTTACAGATATATTTTAGAGCCACCACAGTGGCTGGGCATCCCATACCTGAGGAGCCAGGGGATTATGTCTTCTGTCTTCTGAAGGGAGTCTTAGTGTAGGTGTGGAGTCCTCTGTGGATAAAAGGGAAGAGGTTGCATCTGTTCCACAAGATTGTAAGTAAGTTTAGGACGTGGTCTAGTGAGAGGGCATTTCCAACTGTTCCTGATGCCCTATCCATTCCATCCCTCTACTCAAGACAGCAAAATTAGAAATTATTGTTGTGTCTTTGTAATGTGTGTGTGTGTATATATATATATATATATATATATATATGCATATACACACAGAGAGATATAAAACAAATAGATAAGCAGCATTAGCAAATATCTAAAGAAAGAGCAAGTACAAATAGCACTTGAGGATAACAGACTAGAGAATTTCAGAGAAGGAAGTGTAGTTACTTCACTTAAAATTGAATTAGACATGGGTATTGATACATATGTATGTTTATATTCTCATATATTTCTGAATACATATATATGGACACACATATAGATACATAAACCTGCATGGTTACAAATGTGTATGCATATTTGTGTGCATATACACACAAAGCAATGACTAGGATTTTGCAAAATAAAAAAAAATTTATCCATGCTTCATTCTATTCTGAATCAGAAATTATTTTATTATCAGTAAGCACTTTTGAATAAATACTACTTTCATTATCTATTAACTTGTGCTTGCTTGCTTATTCATTTTAGTAAAATTCCTAGCATTATGTCTCTAAATGTATAATATGTGACTGAACAGTGACTATGTTTTTCAATGTAAAGTCACTTCTCTACAGTATATTCTAAGTAGTTGCTCAACCAGGATTATGTTTTGCAGAGAAGAATTAAAACCGTTGACCATTTTATTGCTAACACCCACTGATTTTGTGGTTGGAACATTTGGTTATACTGTAGTTACATTAAATAATATAGCAATTACCAATTTTGCAAGATCCTATTCTATTCATTTGCATATATCTTACCATGCTGTATATTAGATACGAAATAATTAGATACCAAAGGAAAGGAGTACAAGTGTGGGTACACAATCTGCTACTGCTTCTGACATATGCACCTAGCGAAGCAGATGGAATTGTGTTCCTGGGATGTTTGAGGACTTCTAGAGTGCTTCCTATCAGCAGCATCTGGAGACCAATTACTGAACACTCTCCACAGGGGTCTTGCCTCAGAGTTTTTAAAGAGTTGAATAATATATAAACTCTCCGACTTCCCACTGAGAGACACTGAAGCAGCCTCAGAGAGAAATAGCCTACTGGAGTTGAACTAAAAATGAAATAATTTGAAACTGGAACTAAAGTCTTTAGTGTTTACATATGTAGTTGGCTGTAAGGTTGCAATGGAGGGACATAATAAAGGGGTGTGAGGAGAATATCATAAGTCCCTGCCTTTTCTTGTGTCTGGAATTAAAAGAATGGAAAGGAAAACTAAACGCCCAGTTCAGACCTGATAAAATGGTTTAGGTAAGAATTTGTAATAGTAAATTAATGGAAGAAATTTGCTGCATTTGAAAGCCCGAAGGTATCTTAAGAGTATTGTATAGTGTGTCTATTTTTGACCCTTCACATTACATAGTAGGTTCTGGAGGCTTGACGGGCCTGCTGAGTCGCCCGTGAACAGCTGCCAACAATTTTCTGCGGTGTAACAGTCTTATGGTTATTTTACTGATAAGAAAACTAAAGTTCACAGAAGCAGACCTGAGACTCTGGACCAGACCTGCAAAGTTCAGCATCTTTGATGAGACTCATAAAATCTGTTTTATGAAAGGATCACATTGTACAACAAAGTTAGTAAGAGGACTGAAGAGTGCCTCTTAAGAGTTTTAGTAGCTCATTCATTTTATTCATTCATAGTATTTATGAAGCACACATATCTCTCGGATGCCAGACACTGAGATAGATAGGGCTAGGAATACACCAGTGAGCAAGACAGGGGTTGTCCTGGGCCCCCTGTAGCCTGAAAACTCCTAAAAACTAAGCTACTGGAATTGCATTTTACACATGAGAAAACAGAAAGGAAAAAATGTTAACATACGTGTGGGCAAAGCCCAACTCAGATCTCTCAATTCCTAGAGTAGTTTAGTGCTCTTCCAATAATGATCTAAGTAATATTATTTCAGAAGAATTATCATGCATTGTCATTCAGTTATGATTAATTAAACCAATAAAAGCCTGGTTGCCTTCCATTGAGGCTACACCAATCAAAAGTATGAATTATCCATGGTCTCCCGTTGCATTCAGTCCTTGCTTATTTTTCAGTGAGTCAAAACAAGAAAGTGGGGAGGTGAATGCTGACGTAGTAAAGTGAAAGTAATTACATTACTGGTGACCAGTTGCAGTTTCTAAGAACAATCGTGCGGAGTAAGGTCTAAAGCCCAGAACGAACATGGACTCTCTAGAATTGCCTATCTGGGTTCTATACACCATTCTCAAGAATTAGATACATCTCTTTTTATAAAATACCATTTTGAAGGGAATTAGAAATGTTGAGATCAATGTTGAGACAGAGGAAAAGACTGTTGGTACTCGACGAGACAGCTTTCCAATGTTAACTTCTCGATAATGAAAAATTTAAACATGTGCAAAAGTAGGAAGCTTCCCCGTATATCCATCACTCAGCTTCAACAATTATTAGCTCCTAGTCGCATCTATATTCTTTTCCACTTCTCACCCCATATTATTTTTAAACGTATCCCAGACAGCATATACTTTTCTCTGTAAACATTTCAGTGTATATCACTAAAGAAAAACACATTTAAAAACGTATCACATTCAAAATATTTTGGCAATAATTCCCAGGGAGAGTGTTAGGAAGATGAGCGAAATGGGCATCTTACAGGAAGAACTAAAATAAAACATTTTAACCACAGCGAGCATTTCCAATACAAAAATTACATTCATAGAGCGCACTTGTAGGGATGAGTTCTTCAAAATTGGGAATTGCACTGGTAACCTTCTCAAGATAGAAAAACGAAAGATGTCAACATGAAAACACATACAGAACACTTTGTCATGAAATGTCTTCTTCCTGCTTGGCATTATTTGTACAGCACTGAGATGATTGTTTTCCTGCTACTGCCTGTTACCTGAATTTACACTCCTCGATGGAGATATGGCAAATATGCCTGATGGGTTAGTATTCCCTGGTATTCATAATCTGAGTAACAAAAGTTATCTGAGACTAGAAGGGCAAGTCTGGAGGCAGCCCAGAAGGAGAGCACTTCTGGCTGCTCTTATGAGTGTGATGTTTATCACGATGCTTGATCCCTAGACATAGATGTGCCGGCAGTGGGTCCAAAGAAGCTTTCTGCAAACTCAGAGATGACTCAAGCTGGAGCTTGGAAGATAGATAGAAGAATAAAGGTTGATTTTTTTTTTTTTTTTTTTATATCCTCTACTTCAAAGACTTTTTAAAAAATCCCTTTCCTATTTCAACTGTCTTAAAACGATTAGGTTCTGTGTCAACACCTGCACCAGTATCAAAAGGGGTCACAGAGGCAACATGATGATGGCATTGGCACCCCGCAAAAGGAATATGGAAAATGAAAGGTGAAGATCTATTTACTAGAGTAAGAGTTCCCACGTTAGAGCATTCTTACTCAAATTTGAGGACGCAGGATTTATTTTATTATGGAAGGCTGGAATTTCATTCATTTCTTTATTCCACAAATACCCACTGAGTGCTTATAACATGCAAGGGTCTAGGGGTATAATAATGGGAAAATACAGTCTATTCACTCATGAAGTTAACATTCTAGCTATTTCCTTACACAATGTATTCAATCATGGTGGTCACATTTGTGACAATTTTTTTTCCCCTTAACCAGCAAAACACTTTTACAAACCAAATTTTTTTAAGATGGGCTCACCCAGAACAATCAGATGAATTTTATCTGGAACCCTAAAAAATGAAGTACATTTGTTAGGGTTCCAGATAAAATTATTTATGTGATATTGACTTGTGAAAATATAGCTAAGTACGTATTTCTATTATTGACTTGTGAAAATATAGCTAAGTACGTATTTCTATTATTGATTTATAAAAGCGTCAGTAATACCAAGGAGATTTTTTTGAAGGACAAAAAAATGAAAGCAGAGATTATAGACAACTCAGGCTTCTGTCAACCTCGTAAATAGTCTTTCTCTGTATTTTATTTTGGTTGCAGCCACTTGGAGAGAGATCTGAATCCTGATACACACAATAGTCTTAAATGTCACTTTTGTGTAAAAAAAGAAATTCAGACAATTTGAAGAAACTTTGCAATTAATGTCTCAATGTACTTGAAGGGGTATTAGGAAGAAATTGCAATTCAAACATTTCTAATTTATGCTTATAGTATAGTGGAATAGTTCAGTATTCAGCCTTTGGTGTGAAAAACTTTGTTTTCATTTCTGATCTGCATCAACTGTTCAGCCTTGGAAAAATTATTCAGTTCGTCTGGGATTGGTTTCCCTAATTCTAAAATGGAGGTGATAATACCAGAGATGTTTAAATGATCAAATTAAGTAATATATAAAATACTTACATTCTACTTCAGTCAGAGGAAGTGGTCCATATAGGATACTTGGGATCTAATCCTATTCAATACAATCAATCAAAGTCATGGTGGAGGGGAAGCAGGTCTATCCCAGAGACTGGAATCCAATTCAGTTCAATTCACCAAATCTTATTGTTTGATAATTGTGTGATGCACATACAAAGTGGTGGTGACAGAGATGCAAGGTTCCATGCTTAAAGCATGAATTCAATCAAGAAAGGTGGGAGGTGAGAGACATTCCAAGCAAGGGAACAGCTTGTGTGAAGAGATTACTTGAGTCTAGAGTTCCCAGAAGGACAAAGTGTAGTTTTCAGTGTGACTGTGATAGACAATGAGGGTTGTTGAATGGTATGAAGGAAAGCAGGATGCTGTACAGAGAAGCAGGGTCAGATCATTCAAGCTTTAAAAGCCATGTTAAGGATTTCAAATTTTTACCTTATGGAACATTGGAAGCCATTGAAGTTTCATAGACAGTTGAATGATTCGGCAGTAGTAGCATGACAATTTTCTTTGAATGGGCAAAAAATGAAAACAGGATGGTCCACTAGAAGGCTACTCAGTGACTAAAGAAAGAAATGAAAATACTTTGGACTAGACAGTAGTATGGAGCAGGAGAAAATGGACAGACTTTTATAACATTTTGGAGGTAGAATTGACAGGGACTTGGTAAGTGACTGGTTGGTATAAATAATAGAAAGAGAGCAATCAGAGATTTTGGGGTTTTCAAATAAGATACTGAGCAAATAACTATGCCATGTTCCAAGATTATGGATTGTTAGTGAAACTAGTTGGAAGAGATTTTTTTTCATTTCACATGAGTGTGTGTATAGTATCAATGGATGGAAAACATCTATTTTAATTAGTTCAGTAGACTCCTATTGAACTAGGAGGGGGCTGGTGATCAGTAAGGAGAATTGGACTGGATATAACAATGTTTTAGTTAACATAGGGTTGTTTATCAAAGCCTTGAGGATGGGTGAGATCATATTGAAAGAATATATGAAAGAAGAGATGACCTATGCAGAGCTCAGAGACAAATCGACATTTAAGGGGCACTGTGATGCAGAAGAAGCAGGCAGAGCAGAGAAAATTGAAAAGGAATGACAGTGACAATAGGGATAAGAGAAAAAATTAAGAGCATGAGAATTCACAGAAGCCAAGAACAAAC
The DNA here is from genome assembly GCF_002837175.3 of Physeter macrocephalus. Taxonomy (NCBI): domain Eukaryota; kingdom Metazoa; phylum Chordata; class Mammalia; order Artiodactyla; family Physeteridae; genus Physeter; species Physeter macrocephalus. Next base: position 103,384,592 of record NC_041222.1, on the reverse strand, counting down.
TGTTTTCAGAAGAATGGTCAGCTAATGGTAAACTGCTCCCAGGACACTATACTCATGGCCCCTCAAATGTGTCCATTGGATTTAATGACCCGGAGGCAGTTTCAATGAAGTGATGAAAGCAGAAGCCATGCTGTGATGGGTTGAATTCAAAGTGGAAAGTGAGGCAAAGAGGTAAATGGCTTATGTGAGATGTTTTCTGTTAAAAGGGGGAAGTATGAGATAACTAGAGGAGAACACAGGGTCAGGGGAGGCTTTGAGTCCTTGTTTTACAGGTTGGAGAGACCGGAGGAGCCAGAGTGCTACTGGAAAGGTCCTAGCAGAAAAGAGGAAGTTGAAGACACAGATGCAGGTGGGGCCTGAAGCAGGAGGAAACCTGTCTCAGAGGATGGAGGGGGAGACTGGCTTTAAATAGTGGGAGGAATCAAGGGGCCAGGTAGAATAAAAGCTATTTCAGATTCGAAAACTTTATTGTGAGGGAATGTTGAGGCTTTATTTTCTCAGTAAAGAAGAAGATAAGGTCAGCTGTCGTGAGGAAGGATACACAGAGGGAAAATTGACTAATTGGCTTCAATGTTCAAAAGTACCTTTGAAGCTCTCGCCATAGAGAGTGGGAGATCACTGAAGAGAGTAGCCTTAAAAACAAGATAATGTAGCACAAGTTAACAGGCTATTTGTCTCCAATGTTTTAAAATTTGGTATATACCCTAATGCATTTGAAACTGGGCATTGTTTTCATTATTATTACTTATTTATTGACTTAACATCTTTTTTTTTAGTGTGATCCAATGTTTTTAGAATCTCTGATAAAACCATGTGTCACAACCACTTAGAAAATTTGCTTCATAGGCGTGTAGAGTACAGACAATTACTCTTAAACCCTACTTCTCAAAACCTAGTATAGTTTTCACATTTATCTCACTTCCCTATCTGCAGATGATCCATTATTTTCCAATGTACTGTTTTCACTCTGCCAAATGTCATCATGCATTTTTGTTTTGAAATAAATATCATAATTTTAAACATGAATTTTTAAGAACTATGTTCAACTTGTAGGCGTTTAGCTAACTTTGTATTTGATTTTAATTTCAGGTTTACTAGTAAGAGGTTATAAACATCAGAACATTTTATATATAATATTTAAGAGACTGTCAAATATATTATTATTTAGACAATGTCAAATATACTCAGAGCTAATGATTATACGATTTTGTTTCTTTGGCTTAGAGTCTGATAAATTCCCATAGATCAATATTTCTCAGTAAGGTCTTAAATTATTAAAACTTGGATAGATTAGCAAGAAATATTGTTTCCTACAAACTCAAATGTAAAGGATAATTTGAAAGATACAATGGATTACTGTCATTAATGGAAAGTATCTCAAAAACTCTAAAAAGGTACTACCTTGGAAGCTTGGCTAGCTAAGGGAGCTCACTAAAAGATATTAGTTTTTGTGTCAGAGAAAGACTGTGTCTACAAAGAGAAAAACTACCTTTATTAGAAAGGACAGTTACATTGTTCAACTGAGTTTTCCTTTGCAGAGGTTATAGTTTCTATTCCTGGACTGATCATCTGGATGACCAGTATTCCTAGCACTTAGGTGATACCAACCTTAAGTGAGAAAAATGTGATATATGGCTAGAGATTCTTCACAACCTTAACTGACCTTAGAGAGAAAACTTTCTGAACTAGGTCCATGACCCCTTCTCAGAGGGGGCTTGTCAGCAAGTTTAGCTCAATACACAGTGGGTTCTGTGGTGCATTTTGATAAGTCATACCCCCTGTTTAGAACACTTCATGGAAGTGTTCCCAGAAGTACAATTATTGGATTAATCTTAGACTCTGCTAAGGCTCTTAATAGCTTTTTGGTCAATGAGTTCTCAATTAAAATGCAGTTTCTCATCCTCCTGGCAAATACTCCCCTTTTATAGATTCAGTTTACTGCTTGGATCACCTCAAATTTCTCCCTTCCTCTGAAATTCTTCCCCGTTAGAATCTAGTTTTCTCTGTATGTTTTAACTTATATATTCTGTAGGTTATGTATTCCCAGCACAGCTTTTTCACAGGGAAAATATTTAAGTTATCTTTTACCCCACAGAACCAAGCACTATATTCTGTATAGAGCAACACAATGCTATTGATATGTGTATAAAAACTGGGGAGTGAACATAAAATTTGTTGACCATCTTCTCTTTTTTTCCGGCACCACTCAAAGCTCTGAAATATATTACCTTTTTAAGTTCTGTAATATTCCTTCATGAAGGTCTTTACAGCCTCATTATATACGAGTAAAAACTGAGATTTAAATAAATCAAACCGAATACCCAAGATTACGATACACAGGGTCAGGATACAAACCCGAGTTTGTTTTCCATACTATAAATGACATTTTTTTTGTGACCACGTGATATTGAAATAATTAACCAAGTCTTTTCTCAGAACTCTCTCCTTACATCCTCATCCATCACCTTCGTGGAGGGGCCCAGAGCTAGGCAGCTGTGGAGTGAATACGAAATGAAGACACGAGCTTCAGAGGACTCTCAGGGAACCCAGCTAACAGGAAGGAGAGGCGTCAAAGTTGAGGCCTGACAGCGTTTTACAACATAACAGGTTAAACATGCTTACATGCCCAAGAATAAGAGCCAGAAATCAAGAAAAGGCTATGACAGGATGGATAAACAACAAGGTCCTACTGTAGAGCACAGGGAACTATACTCAATATCCTGGGATAAACCACAAGGGAAAAGAATATCAAAAAGAGTATATAGGTGTAACAATCACTTCGCTGTACAGAAGAAATTAACACAACATTGTAAATCAACTATACTTCAGTAATACATACATTAAAACATAGGCAGAGGTGAGGTAACAATAAGGCAAAATCTAGGAAGAAAAAAAGAGACTCAAAGAATAGTTGCAAGGTCATCGGTCAAGTGGCAGGATGGTTGCTTGGAGGGAACCTTGTACAGATGGGAAAGTGTTGTTAATGCAGCTCTGCACTCATTATGGTTGAAGCGAGGGGGAAAAAATCAGCATCACAACCAGTTACTGTCAGCTGGTTAACAACAGACTATCCAGTTAAAGAAATAGAATTGTCCACTTACGTGAGGTCACCAAGCCCTCTCTCAGGCTCTCTGTCTCCTCCACCCCATTTTTTGGTCCTTGTAACCTCAGACCCCTCAACCCCCATGTCCTCCAGTGGACACGGTCTCCTGTGTGGTTCATCCAGCTCTGGGTTATTTCTACTGCTGGACAGATAAATGCAGCTACGTATCCTGAAGGTGGAGTACGGATGGTGGGAAAATGCCTTGAATACTGTTTTTCAAATATTAATGTGCAGACCACTCACCCGGGGAATCTTATTAAGATGCAGATTCTGATGCAGTGGATCTGGACTGGGACCTGTGAGTCTGACCATCTAAGAGGCTTTCAGGTGATGCCAAGGTTACTGATCTTGTTGGGAAGCAGAGATATTGAATAATGTGCTCTGAACGGAGAAGGAACTTTAAGACTGAAAAATGAAGCAGGCCACTTCGTAAAGTGCAATTATGAAGTTTGTTGTGGGTAACTTCCAAACGGGCAGGACCGCGCAGTGACCCAGAGGCATTCACAGCTGTGCCTCTGAGAGGGGAACAGAGGGATTTAAAGGGGCCAAAGTTAACAATAGAATCTGACCACAAGGTAGAAGCACGTTCACAGGGATGGGAACGAGAGATCCCCCCACCCAACCCGGGGTCTCATGACCATTAACCATCTGTGTCAGCAAAAAGTATTCTTCCAGGTTTCATATCTGATGAAGGCAAGGGTAAAGGTTGCCGGCTTGGGCACATTCCTTGCAAGTTAGGCTAAAGCTCAGTCACGCAGAAAGGGGAGGGGTTAGGACTGGGGGCCTGAGATGGAGCTGATAAAATGGAGTCAGTGTGGTTCAGCCATGCAAGTCTACAAACCACATTTTAAGTAGCAGGAAGGTTCTACTTGTAATTCAAAATGTTGTGTGATATTCACTTTCTAAGTTGGCCTTGCAAAGGTGGCTATGCCTCTCGTTTGAACACTCTGGACACCTAGAAGATTTCTAAGAATTGCATGAAACATAATTGGACTATAGTGTGTGTTTATCCTTGTGGCTATAACAACTAAGAGACATTTGAATCAGAATATAATTTCTGTGGACCTTGATCGCTCCCATCATACCCGTACTCTTATCAAATATTTAGAGAAGAGTCAACACCTATCCTTCTGAAACTATTCCAAAAAACTGCAGAGGAAGGAACATTCTCAGATTCATTCTATGAGGCCACCATCACCCTTATACCAAAACCAGAAAAAGATACCACAAAAAAAGAAAATTACGGGCCAGTATCACTTATGAACATACCGGCAAAAATCCTCAGCAAAATACTAGCAAACTGAATCCAACAATACATTAAAAGGATCATACATCATGATCCAGTGAGATTTATCCCAGGGATGCAAGGATTCTTCAATATTTGCAAATCAATCAGCGTGCTACACCATATCAACAAGTTAAAGAATAAAAACCATATGTTCATCTCAATAGATGCAGGAAAAGCTTTTGATAAAATTCAACACTCATTTATGATAAAAGCTCTCCAGAAAGTAGGCATAGAGGGAACACACCTCAACATAATAAAGGCCATATATGACAAACCCACAGCAA
>NC_041222.1:103375690-103379901 GCF_002837175.3 Physeter macrocephalus | reverse complement strand
TTTGGAAGTCCTAGCCACGGCAATCAGAGAAGAAAAAGAAATAAAAGGAATCTAAATTGGAAAAGGAAAAGTAAAACTGTCACTGTTTGCAGATGATATGATACTATACATAGAAAATCCTAAAGATGCTACCAGAAAACTACTAGAGCTCATCAGTGAATTTGGTAAAGTTGCAGGATACAAAATTAACACACAGAAACCTCTTGCATTCCTGTACACTAACAACGAAAGATCACAAAGAGAAATTCAAGAAACACTCCCATTTACCATCACATCAAAAAGAATAAAATACCTAGGAATAAATCCACCTAAGGAGGCAAAAGACCTGTACTCAGAAAACGATAAGATACTGATGAAAGAAAGAAAATTTATATAGATATAGATAACTGATAAGAACCTACTGTATAGCACAGCAAACTCTATTCAATATTCTGTAATAACCTATATGAGAAAAGAATCCAAAAAAGAATGGATATATGTATATGTTTAACTGAACCACTTTGCTGTACAGGAGAAACTTACACAACATTGTAAATCAAATATACCCAATATAAAATAAAAATTAAATTAAAAAAATAAGTGAAAATAAAAGCTAGCAAATAATAGAAGATATGAATTACATAATTACATAAGGTATTGTAGCTTCATGGAAACATACAGACTCATATTTTTGGAGCTCAGTTTCATAATCAGCCCATGATGAATAGGTTTTCAAGGCTAGGTGCCACAAAATTTTCAGAACAAATAGGCAGTATTTTGTGAGAAAAAAAATCCATTTATAATAAGTCATTGTGCTAAAAGCTGCGAGGCCTATTTTCCTGAAAATTTTTCTATTGATGCTTGGCTTCTAAAATGACACTAAAATATTTAAAATATGATGCCTTAGGTCTTTGCAAGGCTTAATATCAAAATGTGAAGACTTTATTCTGGCATAAATGAAACTGGATGAGGCAATGAAGGTGGAGCTAGTTGGTACTCACTTCCTCCTGCCTCATTCCCATTAGCAGGACCTATGAGGGAGCTGAACAACCACAATCCCCCGCCCTTGGTCCCTCTACTGTATCTCAACAGGGAGATTGTTGTTAAAAAGGGGAAAAAAGGACTAAACAGAATCGAGAGTCTCAAAATATAATATCCAAAATGTCTAGGATACAATCAAAAAACACTCATTGTATACCAAGAAGCAGAAAGTAGCAACTTAAGTGAGAAAAGGGTAACAACAGATGCTAACTAACATCAAGATGAATCACAAGTTGAAATTGCCTGACAACGATTTTAAAGCAGCCATCATAACAATGCTTCCACTAGTAATAAAGAATTTTCATGAAACAAACAAAAAATAGAAAACCTCAGCAAAGAAATAGAAGTTTAAAAAAATAGAAATTATACAACAGCACCAAAAAAAAACACCACAATCAAATATCAAAACTCACAGAACGGCCTCACTGTAGGGCAGAGATGACAGTGAACAGAATTAGTTAACTTGAAAACAGATCTCTCAATCTTAACAGAGAACAAATACACTTCCAAAAAAAATAGAGACTCAAGGAACTATGATGATATGAACTGTAGCTCTTTTGCCATTCTTCCACAGTCCCAGAAGTAAAGAGAGGGTAGAACTAAAAAATTATTAGAAAAAAATAACAGCTCAGAAATTCCCCAATTTGTCAAAAGACATAAACCTGTACATTTAAAAAGCTGAATAAATCCCCCCAAATAGGATAAATCCAAAAAAACCTGTACTAAGACACATCATTTTTAAACTTCTGAAAACTAAAGACAAGGAAAAGTCCTGAAAGCAGCAAGTGAGAAAGACAGATTCCTTACAGGGGACACATTCCTTACAGCAGACACAGAAACCTGGAGGGCAGAAAGAAGTAGCACATTTTTTAAGTACTTACAGAAAATAACTGTCAATTGAAAATGCTGTATCTAGTGATCAATCCCATTTACAATAGCGTCAATGAAAATAACATCCTTAGGAATAAATTTAGCCAAGCAGGTAAAAATTCTGTACACTGAAAACTATAAGATACTGGTGAAAGAAATTGAAGAAGACACAAATAAATGGAGAGATATCTCTTGTTCTTGGGTTGGAAGAATTAATATTGTTAAAATGTCTATACTCCCCAAAGCCATCTACAGAGTCAATGCAGTACCTATCAAAATTCCAATGCAATTTCTCACAGAAATAGAAAAAATAAATCCTAAAATTTATATGAAGCCAGCCACAAAAGACACTGAATAGCCAAAGAAATCTTGAACAAGACGAGCAAAGCTGAAGTCACAATGTATTGGCACTTGGTCTCAGCATAGACCTTGTAGCCATAATCTACTTAAATAAATATTATCCAGATGTGGCTAATAAAATTTTAATTTGCCTTAATTTTTAAGTTAACTATTATCCTGAAACATATATAAGACTACTGTAGTTAACTATACTTGGCAGGGCTATCTTTCCACATTATCTTAATATAATGGCACATCTGGACACAGATACACTTGTAGTTTTAAAAGAAACACCAGTCATCAGAGAATTAGCATCTTAAAAGCAGTAAATAGGGCTTCTCTGGTGGTGCAGTGGTTAAGAATCCGCCTGCCAATGCAGGGAACATGGGTTCGAGCCCTGGCCTGGGAAGATCCCACATGCCACAAGCAGCTAAGCCCATGTGCCACAACTACTGAGCCCATGTGCCACAACTACTGAAGTACTACTGAAGTCAATGCACCTAGAGCCCATGCTCTGCAAGAAGAGAAGCCACCACAATGAGAAGCCCACACACTGCAAAGAAGAGTAGCCCTCGCTCACCACAACTAGAGAAAGCCTGCTCATGGCAACGAAGACCCAACACAGCCAAAAATAAAATAAAATAAATTTATTTTAAAAAACAGTAAATAATATAAAAATTCCTAATTTTCAAATGACTAACATGCCATCCACTTCTTACTAAAAGAATTTTATTAGTTAAAACATATTTGAGGAGAATAATGGATAAAAAGATATGTTAAGGATGTAAGTCAGCTGCATGATACAATGTAATGAATACCTTGTAAACAGACCATAAACACGTTCCAATTATTTACATTCTTTTTTTTTTTTTTTTTTTTTTTTTTCGGTACGTGGGCCTCTCACCATTGTGGCGTCTCCCGCTGCGGAGCACAGGCTCCGGACGCGCAGGCTCAGTGGCCATGGCTCACGGGCCCAGCCGCTCCGTGGCATGTGGGATCTTCCCGGACCAGGGCACGAACCCACGTTCCCTGCATCGGCAGGCAGACTCTCAACCACTGCGCCACCAGGGAAGCCCTATTTACACTCTTGACTTGGTAAAACATTTGTATCATAAATTATAGCTTTATATCAATCTCATGTAATGTGGGCTGCTGTGTTAAACTCAAATAATCCCAAAATTCTCACAACTCCAGCTTGCCTGTTACTAAACCTATTTCACTCGGATGTGCCTTTAAAAAACTCAGTATGGGGCTTCCCTGGTGGCGCAGTGGTTGAGAGTCCGCCTGCCGATGCAGGGGACATGGGTTCGTGCCCCGGTCCGGGAAGATCCCACATGCCGCGGAGCGGCTGGGCCCGTGAGCCATGGCGGCTGAGCCTGCGCGTCTGGAGCCTGTGCTCCGCAACGGGAGAGGCCACGGCAGTGAGAGGCCTGCGTACCTCAAAAAAAAAAACAAAACACTCAGTATGATTTTATGGTTGCCTTCTAGATTCAGCAGCTACTGGGATATAAAACAAGCAGATAGTTTATTCCAGTGCTCTGACAGGTTTCAAGAGCCATCTCTTTACTGATTGAATTAAAGTTTGGTTTGGTTTACTCTGACATCAAATGCTAATTAAAATGGACCTCCAGATTGGCCATCATCAAAAACTCTAGAAATAATAAATGCTGGAGAGGGTGTGGAGAAAAGGGAACCCCCTTGCACTGCTGGTGGGAATGTAAATTGATACAGCCACTATGGAGAACAGTATGGAGGTTCCTTAAAAAACTACAAATAGATCTACCATACGACCCCGCAATCCCACTACTGGGCATATACCCTGAGAAAACCATAATTCAAAAAGAGTCATGTACCAAAATGTTCATTGCAGCTCTATTTACAATAGCCAGGACATGGAAGCAACCTAAGTGTCCATCAACAGATGAATGGATAAAGAAGATGTGGCACATATATACAATGGAATATTACTCAGCCATAAAAAG
>NC_041222.1:103373373-103374028 GCF_002837175.3 Physeter macrocephalus | reverse complement strand
ATCCCACATGCCGCGGAGCGGCTGGGCCCGTGAGCCATGGCGGCTGAGCCTGCGCGTCTGGAGCCTGTGCTCCGCAACGGGAGAGGCCACGGCAGTGAGAGGCCTGCGTACCTCAAAAAAAAAAACAAAACACTCAGTATGATTTTATGGTTGCCTTCTAGATTCAGCAGCTACTGGGATATAAAACAAGCAGATAGTTTATTCCAGTGCTCTGACAGGTTTCAAGAGCCATCTCTTTACTGATTGAATTAAAGTTTGGTTTGGTTTACTCTGACATCAAATGCTAATTAAAATGGACCTCCAGATTGGCCATCATCAAAAACTCTAGAAATAATAAATGCTGGAGAGGGTGTGGAGAAAAGGGAACCCCCTTGCACTGCTGGTGGGAATGTAAATTGATACAGCCACTATGGAGAACAGTATGGAGGTTCCTTAAAAAACTACAAATAGATCTACCATACGACCCCGCAATCCCACTACTGGGCATATACCCTGAGAAAACCATAATTCAAAAAGAGTCATGTACCAAAATGTTCATTGCAGCTCTATTTACAATAGCCAGGACATGGAAGCAACCTAAGTGTCCATCAACAGATGAATGGATAAAGAAGATGTGGCACATATATACAATGGAATATTACTCAGCCATAAAAAG
>NC_041222.1:103368107-103372815 GCF_002837175.3 Physeter macrocephalus | reverse complement strand
AAGGAGAAACTAACACACTATTGTAAAACAGTTATACTCCAATAAAGATGTTAAAAAAAAAAATTTAAAAAAAAAAAAAAAAAATGGACCTTGAGTCAACTTAGTCATTTCTCAAATCACAGCTTTAAAATCGTGGATGAGACCACTTCAGCTCATCTGGTTCACTCTTCATTCAAGGGACACTGAAAAGGTCAGAAGTATGCCTTTAAGAAGCAGAGTTTTGGGGCAAGACAAACTCTCTACCCCAAAGCACCATTACTGTGGGCTAAGCTGTGTACACTGAAGAATGGGAAATGCTGAGCTTTTAAACACAGTGACTTTCCAGAAATCGAGTTAGTTTAATGAGGAAAAACCAGCACTTACACTGTATTCCACAAGAACTCCACGTTGATTAAGTGTTGGCCTCTATGTTACAAACAAACTCTGGCAGAGGTTAACCCACTTGCCCCAGACCCGCAGCAGGAGTCCTCAGGGGGTCAGGGCCACAGGGCCTCTCTGCTCTTTCAGTACCCACCCAAGATTAATCTTCTTAGAGGAGCCGATTTCATGGAGAAAGCTTGTAAATATTTATGAAGTAGTAACAAAAACTAAATAGTACAGGAATCCTAGATAACCTTTAAATGCTCAAAGTCTCTACCTACACAAATAGAATCAAGACCCAAAAAAAGGCTGCCTGGAACCCAAGAATGGGAGACTCTGAAATTAAAAACTGAAGGAACAAAAAGGCTCCTGAATGATGCTGTCATGATGTGGCATTACTTTAACTTGTGTGGGAAGAGGTAATCACAAGTTGATAAAACTGTCCCAAGAATGGCTATTTATTAAAGTTCTTATTTACTTCCTAGATTAACCAGAAGAAAAGGCCATTAGCCTTTAAGTTAAATCTATGGAAGTAAAATATCCTATTAAATATTTAACAGGGACATAGCCCACATATTGCTCAATTTAAATAATCTAATTATAGCAAGCCAATCCACTTAGCTCATCATAACATTTGAAGCTGTTTACCTGAATTCACTCATCCTGACTTTGGTTCCTTTTTAAATTTTTCTCAAGCAATTGATTTACCATAAAATGTTTCTTCTTAAATAATTTTCCAATAATATTAACAATACAGGACCGTGAGTTCTTAAGAACTGATGAAATCTTAGTATGCTATAAAACATGGCAGTGAGTAATTAAAAGAATATAGATAGCCATGCCCCTGCAACAAATCCCACTGTATTTGAGTCAAATAACTAGTGGAAAAAAATGGTGGCAGGGATGGTGCGGATGTTTTTTTTTAATTTGTAGTTTACATATATAACTTAGAATGTCATAAGAAATGAAATGTTCCATAAAGAACAAAAGATATACCTAGAGAATATAGCATGCTTATAGAAGACCATGGACTATCATTGTTTGGCATTATTAAGAGATAAATAAACCATCAAGTCTTTTTCAGAATGAGTCCAAATTTCTCATTAGGCTTCTGTAAGCCCAGGATTACAAATTACCCTATGCATATGCTCTAACTATATACATTACTTTTGTGTGAGAAATCTGTGCTTCTGGCTGGCACATCATATAATTTTTAATGTGTGGAATTAACAGATACTTAAGGACATTATGCACTATTATGGAATTCTCAGAAGTCTCAAAATGTCTCAGACGTGAATCCAGCACTCTATACCCAGGCACGCTTTATGCATATCTTTAACAATAACAACAATAAAACGGTGTTCTGAACAGGAAAAAAACAGCTTGAAGAGGCAGCTTTAATTAAGTGCTTGAAGCAAGAAAGACTGCACCAGAATGAGCAGGTAATGCCCAAGGGAAACTCTGTTGTTAAAGGGGAAACCGGTTTAAGGGCAATGGAGTCCAAGCACAGATACAAATCTTTCAAAATCTCGTCTGTTGTATTCTGCTTGCAGTATGTAATGCTACCAAACTGAGGTCTTAAACTTACCTGGCGCAGAGTTCAAAAGGAAAAGTAAAGGAGCACGATCAAGGTTATATTAAATAAAAGAAACATACAGCATTATAATTAAGGTGAAGTAAGGAAAGCAAAAATATTGCAATTATAAAACTTGCTTATTAACTTGCTGGTACTGATCCTACTCTGGGAGATAAGTCATATGGACGTTAATTTTCAAACAGATCAATTTGTCTTGTTCTGACATATCCAGTTCATCAATTGGTTGTTCAGCTACTCCAGATTCTACACAGTTTAATCTTAACAGCACATTCCCTTGGAATAGCAGCAATACTTCCTGCCTGCAAAGTGGTCAGCCTCCAGGGCATAGTTTATAGGAGGGAGTTTTGGAGGAGAGCAACAGCAAAGATAAGCTCTCATCCTCCCACAGACCTGGGAGATGGGGCACTGTCTTCCTTGATTAGTACATTTCAGGGATGGTTTTCCAGTCTTGCTTGAGAAAGACCGCTGGGTCGTAAAGCTGACAAGAGGCTTCTTTAGTTTTTAAAAACATTTGCATACATTTCAAATCGGCAGAGAAAGGATTTACAATTTTTCTAAAATAAATGCTCTAAGAAAAGGAAGTAGAGGGAAGTCTCCTCCCTTATTTTCAACAGGGAGAATGACGCTCTTATTTTTCGTGTGTATTTGCCTTTACAACCTCCAACACAGAGCTTCACACACACAATTCAAATTACACCTACTAAAGTAAGATTTTATCCCCTTTTATGTGCCTTGTTAATGCATAAATTTCCACAGAGATTACAGATTTTAGACATGACATGAATACCCATGTAAGTTTAATGATTGAATTTATGCCTGTACTTGCATTTTCTTTCTTTTTTTTTTTTTTTTTTTTTGAAATTGATCTTGCTAAATGAGAATTGGCATAAATTTTCTTCTGAGGACTATGTTGGGAATGAGGGTTCTGGGAAAGATACGAATGATGAAATATTTTTGAAATGATTATAATGCCATTTTCAAACTATGCATTTCAGGTTGATTCAATAACTTATTTCCCATCTCTCAAATGTATGAGTAATTCGAAAAATAATTCTATTAACATGAAGCTGGTTAGAACAGACAGTTCCTAAATGGCTACCCCAATGCTTTCGGTTGTGAATTCACAATAATGTACAGGTAATTATCAGGACTTTCAATACCCAGATAGCGTGGCCACCCAGGTGCCATTACGTCAAGAAAACACTTGCAAAGATTCACTTCTTTGCCTTAGGAGACATGCCCCTTGGAATTAGTATGATTCCATCAAAACGTCACCCCTGCCTAGAGTGGGGTTGTTTTAGCCAATGCCATCCATATTTAAACTTCTCCTGGATGGAGGAGGAACCAAGCTGGCAGAGTAGAAGGTCATGCTCTCACTCCCTCTTGTGAGAACACCAGAATCACAACCAGCTGCTGGACAATCATCAACAGGAAGACACTGAAACTCACCAAAAAAGATACCCCACATCCAAAGACAAAGGAGAAGCCACAATGAGACGGTAGGAGGGGTGCAATCACAGTAAAATCAAACCCCATAACTGCTGGGTGGGTGACTGACAGACTGAAGAACACTTATACCACAGAAGTCCACCCACTGGAGTGAAGGTTCTGAGCCCCAAGTCAGGCTTCCCAACCTGGGGGTCCGGCAATGGGAGGAGGAATTCCTAGAGAATCATACTTTGAATCCTAGTGGGAAGTGATTGCAGGACTTGGACAGGACTGGGGGAAACAGAGACTCCACTCCTAGAGGGCACACAAAAAGTAGTGTGCGCATCGGGACCCAGGGGAAGGAGCAGAGACCCCAGGGGAGACTGAACCAGACCTACCTGCTAGTGTTGGAGGACCTCCTGCAGAGGCGGAGGGTGGCTATGGCTCACCGTGAGGACAAGGACACTGGCAGCAGAAATTCTGGGAAGTACTCCTTGGTGTGAGCCCACCAAGAGCTTGCCATTAGCCCCACCAAAGAGCCCAGGTAGGCTCCAGTGTTGGCTCGCCTCAGGCCAAACAACCAACAGGGAGGGAACCCAGCCCCACCCATCAGCAGACAAGTGGATTAAAGTTTTACTGAGCTCTGCCCACCAGAGCAACAGCCAGCTCTACCCACCACCAGTCCCTCCCATCAATAAGTGACCTGGAAGACAGAATGGTGGAATTCACTGCTGCGGAACAGAATGAAGAAAAAAGAATGAAAAGAAATGAAGACAGCCTAAGAGACCTCTGGGACATCATTAACTGCAACAACATTCGCATTATAGGGGTCCCAGAAGGAGGAGAGAGAAAGGACCCGAGAAAATATTTGAAGAGATTATAGTCGAAAACTTCCCTAACATGGGAAAGGAAATAGCCACCCAGGTCCAGGAAGCACAGCGAGTCCCAAACAGGATAAACCCAAGGAGAAACATGCCGAGACACAAAGTAATCCAATTGGCAAAAATTAAAGACAAAGAAAAATTACTGAAAGCAGCAAGGGAAAAACAACAAATAACATACAAGGGAACTCCCATAAGGTTAACAGCTGGGTTCCCAGCAGAAACCCTACAAGCCAGAAGGGAGTGGCATGATATACTTAAAAGTGATGAAAGGGAAGAACCTACAACCAAGATTACTCTACCCGGCAAGGATCTCATTCAGAATCGATGGAGAAATCAAAATCTTTACAGACAAGCAAAAGCTAAGAGAATTCAGCACCACCAAACCAGCTCTACAACAAATGCTAAAGGAACTTCTCTAAGTGGGAAACACAAGAGAAGA
>NC_041222.1:103366010-103366860 GCF_002837175.3 Physeter macrocephalus | reverse complement strand
TGGTTCTTTGAGAAGATAAACAAAACTGGTAAACCATTAGCCAGACTCATCGAGAAAAAGAGGGAGAGGACTCAAATCAATAAAATTAGAAATGAAAAGGAAGAAGTTACAACAGACACCGCAGAAATACAAAGCATTCTGAGACTACTACAAGCAACTCTATGCCAATAAAATGGACAACCTGGGGCTTCCCTGGTGGCGCAGCGGTTGCGCGTCCGCCTGCCGATGCTGCTAGCAGCTATCAAAGAGCAAATCGACAGTACCACAGTAATAGTGGGGGACCTTAACACCTTACTTACACCAATGGACAGATCATCCAAACAGAAAATTAATAAGGAAACACAAGTGTTAAATGACACAATAGACCAGATAGTTTTAATTGATATTTATAGGACATTCATCCAAAAACAGCAGATAACACTTTCTTCTCAACTGCGCACAGAACATTCTCCAGGATAGATCACATCTTGGGTCACAAATCAAGCCTCAGTAAATTTAAGAAAATTGAAATCATATCAAGCATCTTTTCTGACCACAACGCTATGAGATTAGAAATGAATTACAGGGGATAAAAAGTAAAAAACACAAACACATGGAGGCTAAACAATACGTTACTAAATAACCAAGAGATCACTGAAGAAGTCAAAGAGGAAATCAAAAAATACCTAGAGACAAATGACAATGAAAACACGATGATCCAAAACCTATGGGATGCAGCAAAAGCAGTTCTAAGAGGGAAGTTTATAGCTATACAAGCCTACCTCAAGAAACAAGAAAAACCTCAAGTAAACAATCTAACCTTACACCTAAAGGAACTAGAGAAAGAAGAACAAACAAAACCCAAAGTTAG
>NC_041222.1:103362840-103365276 GCF_002837175.3 Physeter macrocephalus | reverse complement strand
CCTAAAGCAATTAGAGAAAGAAGAACAAAAAAACCCTAAAGTTAGCAGAAGGAAAGAAATCATAAAGATCAGATCAGAAATAAATGAAAAGGAAATGAAGGAAACTATAGCAAAGATCAGTAAAACTAAAAGCTGTTTCTTTCAGAAGATAAACAAAATTGCTAAACCATTAGCCAAACTCATCAAGAAAAAGAGGGAGAGGACTCAAATCAATAAAATTAGAAATGAAAAAGTAGAAGTTACAACAGACACCGCAGAAATACGAAGCATCCTAAGAGACTACTACAAGCAACTCTATGCCAATAAAATG
This sequence comes from Physeter macrocephalus, assembly GCF_002837175.3. Classification (NCBI taxonomy): domain Eukaryota; kingdom Metazoa; phylum Chordata; class Mammalia; order Artiodactyla; family Physeteridae; genus Physeter; species Physeter macrocephalus. The sequence continues at coordinate 103,364,966 of NC_041222.1, read as the reverse complement.
GACAACCTGGAAGAAATGGACAAATTCTTAGAAAGATATAATCTTCCAAGACTGAACCAGGAAGAAACAGAAGATAGGAACAGACCAATCTCAAGTAACGAAATTGAAACTGTGATTAAAAATTTTCCAACAAACAAAAGTCCAGGACCAGATGGCTTCACAGGTGAATTCTGTCAAACATTTAGAGAAGAGCTAACACCCATCCTTCTCAAACTCTTCCAAAAAATTGCAGAGGAAGGAACACTCCCAAACTCATTCTATGAGGCCAACATCACCCTGATACCAAAACCAGACAAAGACACTACAAAAAAAGACAATTACAGACCAATATCACTGATGAATATACATGCAAAAATCCTCAACAAAATACTAGCAAACAGAATCCAACAACACATTAAAAGTATCATACACCATGACCAAGTGGGTTTTATCCCAGGGATGCAAGGATTCTTCAATATACGAAAATCAATAAAGTGATATACCATATTAACAAATTGAAGAATGAAAACCATATGATCATCTTAATAGATGCAGGAAAAGCTTTTGAGAAAATTCAACACCCATTTATGATAAAAACTCTCCAGAAAGTGGGCATAGAGGGAACCTACCTCAACATATTAGAAGCCATATATGACAAACCCACAGCAAACATCATTCACAATGGTGAAAAACTGAAAGCATTTCCTGTAAGATCAGGAACAAGACAAGGATGTCCACTCTCACCACTATTATTCAACATAGTTTTGGAAGTCCTAGCAACGGCAATCAGAGAAGAAAAAGAAATAAAAGGAATACAAATTGGAAAAGAAGTAAAACTGTCACTGTTTGCAGATGACATGGTACTATACATAGAGAATCCTTAAAATGCCACCAGAAAACTACTAGAGCTAATCAATGAATTTGGTAAAGTTGCAGGATACAAAGTTAATGCACAGAAATCTCTTGCATTCCTATACAGTAATGATGAAAAATCAGAAAGAGAAATTAAGGAAACACTGCCATTTACCGCTGCAACAAAAAGAATAAAATAACTAAGAATAAACCTACCTAAGGAGACAAAAGACCTGTATGCAGAAAACTCTAAGACACTGATGAAAGAAATTAAAGATGATACTAACAGATGGAGAGACATACCATGTTCTTGTATTGGAAGAATCAGCATTGTGAAAATGACTCTACTACCCAAAGCAATTTACAGATTCAATGCAATCCCTATCAAATTACCAATGACATTTTTTACAGAACTAGAACAAAAAAATCTTAAAATTTGTATGGAGACACAAAAGACCCCGAATAGCCGAAGCAGTCTTGAGGGAAAAAAACGAAGCTGGAGGAATCAGACTCCCTGACTTCAGACTATACTACAAAGCTACAGTAATCAAGACAGTATGGTACTGGCACAAAAACAGAAACATAGATCAATGGAACAAGATAGAAAGCCCAGAGATAGACCCACGCACCTATGGTCAACTAATCTGTGACAAAGGAGGCAAGCATATACAATGGAGAAAAGACAGTCTCTTCAATAAGTGGTTCTGGAAAAACTGGACAGCTATATGTAAAGAATGAAATTAGAACACTCCCTAACACCATACACAAAAATAAACTCAAAATGGATTCAAGACCTAAATGTAAGTCTGGACACTCTTAGAGAAAAACATAGGAAGAATACTCTGACATAAATCACAGCAAGATCTTTTTCAATCCAACTCCTAGAGTAATGGAAATAAAAACAAAAATAAACAAATGAGACCTAATGAAACTTCAAAGCTTTTGCACAGCAAAGGAAACCATAAACAAGACGAAAAGACAACCCTCAGAATGGGAGAAAATATTTGCAAACGAATCAACAGACAAAGGATTAATCTCCAAAATATATAAACAGCTCATGCAGCTCAATATTAAATAAACCAAAAAACCAATCCAAAAATGGGCAGAAGACCTAAATAGACATTTCTCCAAAGAAGACATACAGATGGCCAAGAAGCACATGAAAAGCTGCTCAACATCACTAATTATTAGAGAAATGCAAATCAAAACTACAATGAGGTATCACCTCACACCAGTCAGAATGGGCATCATCAGAAAATCTACAAAAAACAAATGCTGGAGAGGGTGTGGAGAAA
>NC_041222.1:103298296-103362368 GCF_002837175.3 Physeter macrocephalus | reverse complement strand
TGGTGTGATGAATTGGGCGATTGGGATTGACATGTATACACTGATGTGTATAAAATTGATGACTAATAAGAACCTGCTGTATAAAAAAATAAATAAAATAAAATTCAAAAAAAAAATTCTCCTGGATATAAAATTATTTTCCTCAGACAATGAATTATTCTCAGAGCAGGCCATGGACTCTTTCAGCTACTCTGCTGCTTGGTCAGCTTTATTTTCCCTTTACTGTCTTCTCTAATCCAGAATTAGAGTCACCATCTGTACTACATGTTTCCAACACACTTTGAATTACAGGGACAAGCTGTGTGCCTGGCCTGTAAGAGCGTGGATTCCGAGAATAGCAGCCCCACAGGGGACTAGGTAGGGCAGTGTTACCTGCAAGGCAAGGCACAGTGGGGTCTGCGTTCAAGTTCAGGTTCCCACAAACGTCTGGGCCAGGCAGTGGAGGGACTTGGTAACACAACACACGTGTAGCAGGGGAGACAATTTCAGACCTGTGCTTAAAGCTACTTTATCAGCAAGTCTTGGTGACTGTACATCCAAAACATCCTAAATGTTCCTCCATGGTCCCCACCACTAACACCATGCCAATCACATCTCTACCCTGGGTGACTGACAGACTCCTGGCCAAACTGTGCTTCCCCTTTTGCTCATCCATAATCAGTTCTCCACACAGCAGCCAGCAACATCCAACAAGGAATTTTTTCTATGCATTTCCCTATTTAAAGCGACACCTTAACTTCAAAATGCACTTAAAACACAAGCCCTCCTCCCATCCCCTAAGCCACTGCATCATCCGGCTCCACCCTCCTCCTCGCTGTTACTCACGAGCCTTCTGGGTCCTCACACAGGCCCAGCTTGTTCATCCTCTAGGGCCTTTGCAGGAGCTGTCTCCTCTCCTGGGAACACCCTTCATACAGAGCAAGGCAGGACTCTAATCTTTCAGATCTCAGCCTAACGATCACATCCTTACTAGATGCCTTCTCTACTCACCCAGCTAAAGGAGCCGTGACATCACTTTCGATCACCTAGTTTAACTTTCTGCCTGCCTATAAGAATTCTATTTTTTAGATTGTTTGTTAAATAATACCGCTGACTAAAATGCAAGCTCCAGAAAGCAAGATCTTTGTCTGTTCCTCCAGCACCAGAAAAGTGTTCCGTGTACAGTATATGCTCAATAAATGTTTGCTGAGTGAACGTATAGGTAGAAGAGTGTTTTTTTTAAAAAAAAAAAAAAAAAACATGGGTAGCAAAGTAAGTGTGCAATTACCGATACGGTCCTGGAAGAAGTAATGGAAATTAAAACTAGAATTAGAATAGACATGGGAAGGAAAGGATGGATGAGTGAGGTGTTTATTTTGTAAGAGCAACAGTAGATGGAAAACATTTCTGTGGGGGGCTGAAGGCTTTATTTAGATGTGCATTACCAGAGCCGCATACAAGCTCCATCGTACGGAAGGACCTAGAAGAAGGGTAAAGCAGTATTTGTGCTCAGTAAATAATCAGTTGGTCACTGGTGGTCTGTGAGACTCTCTTTTCAGCAGATTGAGGAACAATTAGGACACACGTAGCCAATACACACCAGTGTGACCTATGCTGGGGTCCTTGCTTGTATATTTAAAAAAATCACCCCTGGCCACAAGCATGATTCTGACTAGTGGAGAAATGTTTAGGAAAAAACGAAATGGAAGAGATAGTGTAGAAAATTCCTTGGCAAAGAAATGTGGCGAGGAAATAACAGACCTACAGTAGTGTTTCTCGTTAATATTGTCTGAGTCAGAGAGATGACTTTTAAAACAGTGATGAGCTGCAGATACACAAGGTTGTAATTGTCTTTATTTCTTTAAGGTTGAACCCAACTTTGTTCGCAAGCCTTCCTTTCTACTGATGGAGCAAAGTTTATCTTGTCAATTCAAAATAACTCAGTTCCTTCTGGTTTGAAAGACAGCCAACTTAGGGTTTAATCAATTAAAAGTTTCCCGCCTCCCCTAAGTGATACATTCTTCCGTTTCTGACATTGAGTGAAGGGTTTCTGGTCCTCATCCTCTACCTGCCCTACTGGCCCACACGGTAGAGCTGTGCTCCCCTCCTGGTCTTCTGCATTATGTCAGTGCATCACTTGTGATCTCAAAATCCACTCAGTCTTGGTTTTCCCAAATCAAGGCTTCTCTTTGTTACCTGTGGTATCTTAAGTCAGGCTGTTGCCCAGAAACAGACGCTGAGACAGACTAGCATTTGGTTCACTGTGGGATGCCCTCGGGACCAGCACTCCTGAGGTAGTGAAGGAAGTAGATTGAACGGAGGATAGTGACAACATCAGGTGCTGCAGGGGAGTTCTGAAGCCACCCTCATTTAACCCCCTTTGAGACAAGGGAGACGGGCCCTTCCACCCAGCACCTCCATTGGCTGGTCACTGGAATCAGGCTGGCCCAGCACACTTCTGGAGAGTCCTCGGTGGGAAGAGCCATCACCCACCCACAGGCTTAGGGAAATGAGCGGTCACTTCTGCAGGGAACTCAGGATGACAGCACGGCAGCCACTGCAACTGGTCTCCCTGGATCAGAGCTGTGCCTCACGCACTACCCTCACTGGCCACTGGGGGGCTAAGGAGCTCTCAATTCATGTTATACAAGGAGACAGACATATACGTGTATACATTTGTGTGTTACATTAAGTCTTGTCTGCTAACACTGTAAAATGCATGCAGACAAATATAATGTTTGCTTTAATCACTTCTATATACCCAGTACCTTTACACATTTTTCTAGTAGCACATAATAGATTTTTACTAAAATTTTAACCTGTTAAATGTGGAAACAGTTGTCTAAATATTAGTTAAATAAATGCTATTTAATGGTTAGGCAGTATCTAAGTTATGTGATATATTTGTTAAAAACACACACTCCTGAATCCCAAACTAGACCTACTGAATCAGAATTCCCAAGGGCCTTCCGGGAAACACAGTTGTATTTATAACAAGCTCCCCATTTAAGCTAAGTGCACCATTTACTAAGAAATTCCCATTGGGTTTCAATTTTCATGGCTCCTCACATGTTGGAAATTACTACCAAAGTCCTTTTTTATAGGATGCTTTCCTACAAACATTTTAGAGGGACTTTTAATTCCTTTAATAGATGTTTCTACTCTCTGTTCTCATGCAAAAGACTTAAAAAGTTACATAAGGAGAATTACATAAGGAAACAGTAAGGTGGTTCCTCAAAAACTTAAAAACAGAGTTGCTGTATAATCAAACAATTCCACTTCTTGAGTATACAGCCCAAAGAATTGAAAGCAGGGTCTCAAAGAGATCCGTACACCCATGTTCATGGCAACATTTATCACAATAGCCAAAAGGTGGAAACAGCCCTAGTGATCACTGACAGATGAATGGTAAGCAAGATATGGTCTATACAGACGATGGAATATCATTCAGCCTTAAAAAAGAAGGGAATTCTAACACGGCCTACAATGTGGATGAAACTTGAGGACATTATGCTCAGTGAAATAAGCCAGTCACAAAAAGTCAAATATATATGATTCTACTCATATGAGGTAAAGAATAGTTCAACTCATAGAAAATAAAATGGTGATTGTCAGGGGCTAGGGCAGGGGATGGGGGGTTGCTGTTTGAAGGACATGATGCTTCATTTTTCAAGATGAAAAAGTTCTGAAAATTGGTTACACTGCAGTACATGTATACTTGACACTAAAGCACTATACACTTAAAAATGATTAAGACGGTACATTGAATGTTATGTGTATCTTACCAGAATTAAAATCTTAAAAGAAACTTGCATGAGGAGCACACCACCCACATCTGAGTTTTGGGGCTGAAACCCATTTCAGATGTCCATACGGTGGCTGATAACAGGAGTTTACAGAATTCACAAAGATACATGCATCCCTATGTTCATAGGGATTTACAGTATCATGTGTAAAACAGATAGCTAGTGGGAACGTGCAGAGTAGCACAGGGGGTTCAGCTCGGTGCTCCGTGACGCCCTAGATAGGTGGGATGGGGGGCGGTGGGTGGGAGGGAGGTCCAAGAGGGAGGGGATATAGGTATACACGTAGCTGCTTCACTTCATTGTACAGCAGAAACTAACACAACATTGTAAAGCAATTATACGCCAATTTAAAAAAAACAATAATTTGCAAATGGAGCAACTGACAAAGGATTAATATCCAAAATTTATAAGCAACTCATGCAGCTCAATAACAAAAAAACAAACAACCCAATCCAAAAATGGGCAGAAGAACTAAATAGACATTTCTCCAAAGAAGATATACAGATTGCCAACAAACACATGAAAGAATGCTCAACATCATTAATCATTAGAGAAATGCAAATCAAAACGACAATGAGATATCATCACACACCGGTCAGAATGGCCATCATCAAAAAATATAGAAACAATAAATGCTGGAGAGGGTGTGGAGAAAAGGGAACGATACCAAGGTCAAAGCCAAATTGCATCCCTACTAAACTGTGTCCCTTCTGTAAGAGAGACATATAAATTGTCCATTGAAAATGATGTGGTGGAGTCTGTCATACAGAGTGAAGTAAGTCAGAAGGAGAAAAACAAATACCGTATGCTAACACATATATATGGAATCTAAGAAAAAAAAATGTCATGAAGAGATTAGTGGTAGGACGGGAATAAAACACAGACCTACTAGAGCATGGACTTGAGGATATGGGGAGGGGGAAGGGTAAGCTGGGACGAAGTGAGAGAGTGGCATGGACATATATACACTACCAAATGTAAAATAGATAGCTAGTGGGAAGCAGCCGCAAAGCACAGGGAGATCAGCTCGGTGCTTTGTGACCACCTAGAGGGGTGGGATAGGGAGGGAGATGCAAGAGGGAAGAGATATGGGGACATATGTATAGGTATAACTGATTCACTTTGTTGTAAAGGAGAAACTAACACACTATTGTAAAACAGTTATACTCCAATAAAGAAGTTAAAAAAAAAAATAGTCAAGACACAGAAACAACCTAACTGTCCATCAACAGATGGATAAAGAAGATGTGTTATTTATATACAATGGAACGCTACTCAGCCATAAAAAAGCATGTAATAATGCCATTTGCAGCAGCATGGACGGACCTAGAGATTATCACACTAAGTGAAGTCAGAAAAAGAAAGACAAATGTCATATGATATCACTTACATGTGGAATCTAAAATACGACCCAAGTGAACCTATCTAGAAAACAGAAACAGACTCACAGACATAGAGAACAGATATGTGTTTGCCAAGGCAGAGGGGAGTGGGGGAGGGAAGGACTGGGAGTTTGGGGTTAGCAGATGCAAACTAGTATATACAGGATGGTTAAACAACAAGGTCCTACTGTAGAGCACAAGGAACTATATTCAATACCATGGGATAAACCAGCATGGAAAAGACTATGAAAAAAATATTTTATATGTATAACTGAGTCACCTTGCTGTGTACAGCAGCAATGAAACACATTATAAATCAACTATACTTCAATAAAATTTTAAAAAAGAAAGAAATAGGAGTTTAATCTTTGCTTTCACACTAGAAGCATCACAAGAGCCAAACATATCTTCAACATTAAGATTTTGGCTAATATTTTGACCTCTTAAGATTCACCAGCCATCTGTTAATAGACTCATACAGAGCCTGTGTTTGCAGGAACACGAAGGTTAATGCTATTCCTTTAACCTATTAAAAAGTGGTACAACTGGGGAAGTCATCGTGAAAGGACTTCATGGGGTCCATATTTATTCTCTATTAATGGCTTTCACTGTCCATAGGTACCTTTTACCACCTGCTCAACCTGGAATTGAAAATGAAAACTCCCCCACCTTTTAGTTTAAAGAATACATTCTTTCCATAGTGCATTGGCAATTTTGTGGGTGACACAATCAGAAGGAATCATCTCTCCCCTCCTAGTTGAAATGACTGCTGTACCAAAACAACTTTTTTTTTTTAATATTTGCTACTGAGATTAGAAATTTCTGAGAGCAAATGGATTACAAAGGGGTTTTTTTTTGGGGGGTGGGATGAATTGGGAGATTGGGATTGACATATATATGCTAATATGTGTAAAATAGATAACTAATAAGAACCTGCTGTATAAAAATAGTATTTTAATATAAATTTTTATGACTAATACAATCAATTTCCAGGCTAGAGTAAGGAGAACATGAGAAAATTAAATGCACAACTTATCTAAAGACCTACTTTTGCCAACAATTTTAGTCTTCCTATTGACCTAAAAGTATGCCAAGTTTAAGGTGATAGGTTATATGCCTTTTTTAAAAACATGCATAGAGGACACGGGGAGGGGGAAGGGTAAACTGGGACGAAGTGAGAGAGTGGCATGGACATATATACACTACCAAATGTAAAATAGATAGCTAGTGGGAAGCAGCCGCATAGTACAGGGAGATCAGCTCGGGGCTTTGTGACCACCTAGAGGGGTGGGATAGGGAGGGTGGGAGGGAGACGCAAGAGGGAGGAGATATGGGGATATATGTATACGGATAGCTGATTCACTTTGTTATACAGCAGAAAGTAACACACCACTGTAAAGCAATTATACTCCAATAAAGGTGTCAAAAAAAAATGCATAGTCACAGATCCTATAGGTGATTCCTAGAGGCAACCAGTTATTGCATTTTCCAGAATAGTTTCAGTGTCAAATATTCTTCCCCAGTATGCTTATAAAATCTTCTACAACTATGAATTTTGCTTTTTTTAAATAATAAAATTAGGGTCACCAAAGGGATCCTGGAGATTTGTTAATAATTTCTAACCTACAGGATCATAAAATCTTGGGGGAAATGATAATAAATAGGAAAACTTGATCATTTTATTTTGTTATCTATTTTCCTTCTAAATTCTTACAGGAACATCTCAGAAATACCTAAAAATTAGCAAGCCAAAGTGAAGAAGTTGAAAATAAATAATTAGGCCTTAAATGAGATGTGTGGGCCTGATTTTAATAAATTCTTAAGCATCTCCTGTTTTAAGGAAAACAACATATATCGTGCATCATTCTTTTCTAACCTGCACTAGATCTGTACTCTGACAAAGTGCAAACTTTTCCTCATTTTCTTAAAATCTGGAGAAGGGAGAAGACAATAATGATAGGATTATGTGCCATTTCTACAGAGTCCAAAGCATTCGCTTTCGCTTTCTCTTTCTCTCTCTCTCTCTCTCTCTCTCCCTCCCTCCCCCTCTCCACCCCCTCTCTCTTTTAATTACAATGATTCAGTTCATCCGTGGGACATCTTTTTGATTCTTTGGTCTCAGATTTTCAGGTCAGATATTTATCCATGAAATACATTTTAAAACTTATAACTCATTAGAACTTCTAATAGGTAAACTTTTAAAGTAATTACCTAAACAATTGCTGAAGTCTTTTGAAAGATTTAAAAATCCATATATAAATAAATGCAGTTACTGTCCAAGAGGATAATATAATAGGAGATTAAGTAATTAAGGTACATTCATTCTGCTATGCTTACTGTATTTCAAAAATATTATTGCATTATCTTAGAAGTGAGTTTGAGTGCAGCAAAAGAAAACAAAAGCACTTAGCTCCATTCTCTAAACCACTTTCCTGTCTGCAAACTGATGATGTTAGGCCCTTGAGAAGCATTCACAGTACGTGGTGAAGAACCTACAATCCCAACTAAAATGCAGGGCCGACCACGGTGAAATATATGAGCAAGTATCAGGGCCTCTCACGGTGAAATATATGAGCAAGTATCAGGGCCTCTCACAGTTTCAACTTCGTGTTTCAATAATGTATTTTAGGACATGTACACATACACACACACACATTTTCTGGCTCCTCTGAAAAATTTTTTTGAAAAAGGCCACTTTCCTTATAGCAGTGATAAATAAGCATGAATAATACAGGTTCTAGCAAAAGCAAGAAATCAACAGAGCTCAGAATAAAGTCCTACGTAACTACTTTCCCTAACTAGTAATTGACCAACCTTATTGAAAGTCAATGTGTAAAATGTATTACTAAACAGTGCTTGTGCCATCTCACCAGCAAATGGATTAGCCTTTAATGAATAATGAATGTTTTCTTTATCCTCTCCTTCTTTCTCCCTGATTTTTTTTTTTTTTTTTGGTAGTACACAGTTACCTATGAATTGCATGGTCTCTTCCATTTACAAAGATATTTTGGGTCTCTGTCTTTTTTTTTTTTTTTTTTTTTTTTTTGCGGTACGCGGGCCTCTCACTGCTGTGGCCTCTCCCGTTGCGGAGCACAGGCTCCGGACGCACAGGCTCAGCGGCCATGGCTCACGGGCCCAGCCGCTCCGCTGCATGTGGGATCCTCCCGGACCGGGGCACGAACCCGTGTCCCCTGCATCGGCAGGCGGACCCTCAACCACTGCGCCACCAGGGAAGCCCCATGGGTCTCTGTCTTAATCTACGTTTCATTTAATTGGAATAGTGTGGCTATATTTAAACATTTTTAAAGTAGCACTGGGTAAAATAGAACCTAACTTGATTTGGGTTCCTTGCCAATCTTGGATATTCAAATTTCTCCACTGCTTTTTGCCTCTGTTTTTTTCCTGCCTGGTAAAGTGAATTTTATATGGTTCAGTACTTGATGACCTGTCAAACAAACTAATAAATTTAAGAACTTTAGAAAATGTCACAGCTAGAAAATAGAAACTTCACTCTAATAGTCCTCCTATATTATGATGTTATCACAAGACCATCAAGGGTAAGACTTCTCCTTGAACCAAACTTCTCAGTGAAAAGATGAGCTGATAATTACAGTGTGAACTCATAAAGACTTAAATTATACCGCTTTAAAGAAATATTTCATTTTTAAAGTGACCTATTACTGGCAGACCTCAAAGACACTGCAGGTTCAGTTCCAGACCACTGCAACGAAGCAAACATCTCAATAAAGTGAGTCACAAATTTTTTGGTTTCCCAGTGCATATAAAAATTGCGCAATAGCATTATATCTAAAAAAAAGTACACACCTTAATTAAAAAATACTTTATTGCTAAAAAATGCTAGCCGTTATCTGAGTCTTCAGCAAATTATAATCTCCTTGCTGATAGAGGGTTTGAAATATTTCAACAACTACCAAAATGTGACACAGAGACACAAAGTGAGCAAGTGCTACTGGAAAAATGGCACCTACAGACTTGCTCAATGCAGGGTTGCCACAAACCTTCAATGTGTTAAAAAAAAAAAAAAAAAAAAAAGCCAAATCTGCAAAGCATAATAAAGCAAGGTACAATGAAACTAATAAACTGTCTCTGTATTAATAATAATGTTTTATATATGAATGGAATATTATAAATCTGAAGCAATATAAAAAACATCATCTCATTTAAACTGCACAACAACCCAATGTGGCAGGCTGTGTTATTCTCATTTGTAGTGAAGAACCCAATATTATAAGAAGTCAATGTCAGCGTGTCAATGCCACAGCAAGGACCTGCACCCAAATCTCTTAATATTCAGTCTTCTGGTCTTCACACGGCCATGCTACATTCTTAGTTACACTGTACCTTGCATTTCGGAAATAATCATAATGAATAATTTTTTTTCATTTTAATTATTTTTTTTTCTTTCTATACACAGTCTTCTCTGGACTATTGTTCATGGTGAGCAAGTGCTACTGGAAAAATGGCACCTACAGACTTGCTCAATGCAGGGTTGCCACAAACCTTCAATGTGTTAAAAAAAAAAAAAAAAAAAAAAAGCCAAATCTGCAAAGCATAATAAAGCAAGGTACAATGAAACTAATAAACTGTCTCTGTATTAATAATAATGTTTTATATATGAATGGAATATTATAAATCTGAAGCAATATAAAAAACATCATCTCATTTAAACTGCACAACAACCCAATGTGGCAGGCTGTGTTATTCTCATTTGTAGTGAAGAACCCAATATTATAAGAAGTCAATGTCAGCGTGTCAATGCCACAGCAAGGACCTGCACCCAAATCTCTTAATATTCAGTCTTCTGGTCTTCACACGGCCATGCTACATTCTTAGTTACACTGTACCTTGCATTTTGGAAATAATCATAATGAATAATTTTTTTTCATTTTAATTATTTTTTTTTCTTTCTATACACAGTCTTCTCTGGACTATTGTTCATGGAAATTACTCTGAATACCAATAAACTGAATTATTGCTTACATCCATTTAATATAAAATAAACTGATTGTATTTTATGAACATTATCCTACCCTAAATCCAGGGGTTTTCTTGTTGTTAAGACGTTATTTACTTAGAACAATTGAAGGTTCACAGCAAAATTGAGGGAAAGGTACAGAGATTTCCCATGTGTCCCCTGCCCCACACAGGTACGGCCTCCCCCATTATCAACATCCCCCAACAGATGGTACATGGGTTACAGTTGGTGAACCTACAGTGGAATGTCATCATCACCCAAAGCCCCCACAACCCCTGGCAACCACTGATCTTTTCATTGTCTCCCTAACTTGCCTTTCACAGAATGTCATATAGTTGGAATCATATGGTATATACCCTTTCAGATTGGCTTCTTTCACTTAATAACATGCATTTGAGTTTCCTCCATCTCTTTGCATGATTTGACAGCTCATTTCTTTTTAGCACTGGATAATGTTCCATTGTCTGGATGCACCACTGATTATTTATCCATTCACCTACTGAAGGACATCTTGGTTGCTTCCAAGTTTTGGCAATTATGAATAAAGCTGCTATAAACATCCGCATGCAGGTTTTTACGTGGACATATGTTTCCCACTCATTTGGGTAAGTATCAAGGAGAACGATCGCTAGATCATATGTTAAGAGTACATTTAGTTTTGTCAAAAACTGCCAAACTGTCTTCCAAAGTGGCTGCACCATTTTGCATCCCCTCCAGCCATGGATGAGAGTTCCTGTCGCTCTTCATCCTCACCAGCATTTGCTTTTGTGTTTCAGATTTTGACCATTCAAATAGGTGCGTGGTGGTTAACTTGTTTAATTTGCATTTCCCTGATGACCTCTCATGTGGAACATCTTTCATAGGTTTATTTGCCATCTGTATGTTTTCTTTGGTGATGTGTCAAAGTCATTGGCCCAGCTTGTTTTTTGGTTTGTTCGCTTGTTTATTCCTTCTTTTTCTCTCTCTTTTTTGACAATACGTTTTGAGTCAAAATCTTTTCAACTACACTAGATTAAAAATATTTGAATGTATGGAAAGGGTTGTTGCCAGAGGAATCATTTCTTATTCTCCTCTTTGAGTAATGTAGATGCATAATTGAGTTTCATATTGATTTTGAAATTAAACTTTTCCCCTAGAAAGGAGAAGTATTTTGGTGGATGAGTGTTCAGTACTTTAATTTGTAAATTCAACTAAGGTATTCTCATACTTGATCATGCATAGATCCAGTTACTATTTCTTTAATTGTGAAATGGTCAAACTTCCTGTGGAATAGAAATATTTTATAGATGTTCTATTTACCTGTATTTACGAAAACAAAAGCATGTACACACCAAAGCAGCAAAATGCTACTTTCTAAAACGTCCCTTTGAATAAGAGTTGCATCCACAACTTTTTAGCTAAAAATTAATTTTTTTCCCAGGCTGGTATTAAAAAAACAAAAAAGTTGTAGGAGTTCAGAGAAAAAACTGAAAAGGTGTTGCCTTCATTTTCAAGAACGTAATTTTTCTCAAAATCCACATACTTTCAAGATAACATATTTGCTAAGAATAGAGAAATATCGATTTTAGTATCTGGAATAAGAATGTAATATAGCCGTGGCATAGAATAGAGCATAAATACTAATAGATGGCACATTTTATTAATCATTCACTGTTTAGGATGTGAATACTAAGCTTTGAGAGAGCTCAAAATTTTGTTCTACGTGGCATTGCTGCACTCTTCAAAGATCATCTGCAAATAGCCTTCCAGCACTTGAATGATAAATAAATTCTTCTCATTAACAGTTGGTAGGAAACAGTTTTCCATAAAGAGATCTTGGGCGTCTCTCACACATTGCACACAGCTGCTACAATCTGCCATAATCTTTAGTACCCCGTCATAAAAGAAAACCCCCAAGTCTAGTCTCCAATGTAACCAGGACATTCTCACTACTTTTCCTGCTGTGCCCTGACAGTTACAAAGCATGAGTAACAAAAAAGTGTACCCCCGGAGCAGTCAATTCTCAGACTCATTAGTTTTCTTTAATATTCCAGTTTTATTCCAGGGATGGGCAAGACAAGAAGTAAGACATTGCATGTCACTTTAGGATAATATCATGTAATTCCAGGGTAATAAAGAATTCATAAGTGATCCGATAGTGGGAAATTCATTTACATTCGCTCCAGAGAGTTTTATCTCTTCAGATGTGACCTTGTATAATTAAATATATTTCAAATATCAAGAGAAATGGCAGCTAAGCAGACAATGGAATTCTTCATTTTATGTGGGACTGAAATAAAGTGAAATTAAATTATAAGAAGCAGTCAGTGTAATAGAAGATAAAAGCTTCCACTGAAATCCTCTCTGATCTTATTCATTAGTATTTATAGGACAGTTATACCATGTGCTATGTAACTTAATTTTAAACTGACACTTCATTTCATTAATCCCTTCCCAAAAGGACTCAAATGAAGTATCCCAGAGACTCATTTGTAAATGTTACTCTAACTCAGATAATTCATATATGCAGTTAGACCCAACAGTGGGAATGCTTCTTTTTACAATAAAACAGACTTTTCAGGGGAAAAAAATACAGTTCTCTGCGTCACAATTGAAATTTTGATTAAATGTATGAAGAAAGATGATTAAAACCACATCGTCTATTATATTTCTAAAAAGGAAAATCTTTAAACACTAAGGAAATTACATATGATTTAATTCTCATAATAAAAGTAATCATTAAAAGACACAAATGTAATTTTATCAGAATACTTTAAAACTTGCATTCTCTTAATTTATAATTTATTATTCTCTTTGGAGATTTATCTTTTCCTTCCATTCTCAGGGATATGGTTTGTTTGACTATAATCAATTTAATTATGAGAATGAGAGTTTTAATTTAGTGTTCATTACCAAATCATTTGTCATTTACAATGTATTTTCTTAATTCATTATATGATTCAGCCTTTCTTATTATGATATATAATACATGTACAGAACAGTATAGAGGTTTTGTTCTGTGTTCAGCTCAATAACTTATTGCAAACCAAATGTTTATGTAACTACTGCCTAGGGTCAAGCAGTCAAACATTACAGCATCCCAAATCCCTCTCTTGACTGCTTCTAATAAGGAACCCTTCTCTCCCCACTTCAGAAGGTAACTGCTACCCTGGCATTAATGACAATAAATTCTTGCTTTTACTTGTAATTTTATCACCTAAGCGTACACTGTCTCTTTCTGAATTTATGTGAATAGAATTGACATTATTTTTGTTCAACAATATGTTTGTGAGATCTAGGATGTACTTTATTTCATTCGCCTTCATTGCTGAGCAGTGTTTCGGTATGAGTATATCACGGTGTGTTTGTGCAGCTACTGCCCGGCAGCACCCGTTACACCTGAGCAGGAACGGGGTCTGCTCTGGCCCTCCTGGGGCTACAGAGACTGCAGGACCCAAGTGAAAGGACAGGATGTGTTTCTTAACACTGTATTAGGTAGGCAGCGTTCTAAGGAGGCCCCAATATTTCCCTTCTCCCCCTGGTTACAGGCCTGGCATAATCCTTGTGAATATGATGGATTTTATTCCCATAATCAAGTTATATTATATTACAGCACAGTTAACTGCATAGGGCGACCTGATGATGTAGGAAAATCCAGCCTATTCAGGAAGGAAGACACAGAAACTATGAGATTAATTCAGAAGGCATGGCATAGAGAAAAAGCCGAGAGTATGACTCTATGACCTTCTGGTAAAATTTGAGAAAAATCAGAAGATCAGACCACTGAGTCCTATATACTGCTCTCTCAAGAGATTAAGGGTGTGTGTCTCACAGATTTGGAGACAGAAACTAGATGGCTTCTTCTTAGGAAACGTAAGGGCTTTGCTCCTCAGACAGCTCAGCAGAAGCCAAAGATAGAGAAGGGATCATCTTTAAAATAGCTGTAGTTATGACTTTGCTTAGTGGAATGAAAACCAGTGAAATGCAGGCACTATTCACACAGTTCTGGAGAATATTATATCAACAGAAACACAAACTTGGACTGAGAAGGATACAGAAAGTACTAGCAAGAAGCAGGCGAAGTGAACTGCTCAGCAGCAAACATGTGCTAACTGTCATGGAAATAGAAGAGTGATGAAGATGGTAGAATCAGGAGCCCGAGGGTGGAGAACCAGAAGGCAGAGGAGAGACACAGAATTATTCCCAGGTCTTGATACCTAATTAAGGGACAACAGCTAGAGTTGGCCGGGCTGCATTTTAAAACTGCCTTGGACCAATGAATCCATTTTTACCATTTACTTCTTATTTCCCCCTTTTTAACTATTCCTGTTTCATCATTGCATGCTGAATATTGGAGGAATGTAGGTTATCTACTTAGTTCTATGGTCCAAATATGAAGAGTAATTGTGTCCCAGGAGTTATCCTTAATTCAGTAGACTCTACCCAGGAGCTTCATCTATACCCCATTTAGATGACTTAGATGAGATTTCAGACTATTAAACTGATGAGATTTTGGACTTGAACTGATACTGCAGCCTGATGTAAATTGGGGGATTCTAGAGAGGTAGCGAATAAATTTTGCACTTAGAAAGCACATGAATCTTTGGGAGCCAAAGGGCAGACGGTGGTGGGCAGAATCTAAGATGCCTCCATCCCTCCCTCCCCTCTGTTGTACATGCCCTGTGTAACCCTGGGACTGTGAATGTGGATTTTACTGCTGAAAATCATTTATGTTACCTGGCACAGTTCACCTTACCATGGGGAGATTAACCAGGTGGGCTTGCTCCATCACTTAAGTCCTTTAAAAGCAGAGAGTTTTCTCTGGCTGGGTGCAGAAAAAAAGTCAGAGATTCCAAACACAAAAAGGATATGAAATATTAGGCTGGCTTAAAAATAGAGAGGGCCACGTGCCAAGGGATGTGGTGACCTCTAGGAGCTGAGAACAGCCCTGGCTGACAACGAGGAAACAGGACCTCAGTCCTACAGGTGCAAGGAAATGAATTTTGTCAATGACCAGTGAGTTTGCAAAACCCTGATCCCCAGATGAGAAATGCAATCCCAGCCAACATTTGACTGCAGACCGGTGAGACTCAGAGAATCCCTCCACATCATTCCAGACTTCTGACCTGCGTAGCTCTGAACTAACTTTTCAGCCACTAATTTTGTGGTAATTTGTTCCACAGCAATGAAAAACTAACACAATTTGTTATCTTGATTTTAGCTTTTTAAATTTTTAGCTTTTAATTTTTTTTTTTTTTTTTTTTTTTTTTTTGCATTATGGGGGCCTCTCACTGTTGTGGCCTCTCCCGTTGCGGAGCACAGGCTCCGGACGCACAGGCTCAGCGGCCATGGCTCACGGGCCCAGCCGCTCCGCGGCACGTGGGATCTTCCCGGACCGGGGCACGAACCCGTGTCCCCTGCATCGGCAGGCAGACTCTCAACCACTGCGCCACCAGGGAAGCCCCTAGCTTTTAATATTTTAGACACAATGTGCCTGGCAGCTTTGTTTGTATTCTTGCCCTGGACTGCACACGTTATGGGTCAGGACTATTACTAGTAATGGGTAGGTAGGTCAGTCCCGATTTGGAATTATTATAAATAATGCCGTTAAAAATAATCTCATGCCTGTCTCTTGTTCACATGTACAAGCCTGTTTATTGGATATCTAACACTAGAATGGCTGGGTCATAAAATAGCAAATAAGATAGGAATATAATGCCAAATCAATTTTAAAAGTGTTTGAAACAATTTACATGCCTACTCAGTTTATCAGTGGTCCTGTTTTCCTTTATCCTTGCCAGTACTCTCTTACTTTAGCCATCCTAATAGGAGTACAGTGCTATGACACAGTATTTTTAACATACATTTCCATGATTAATAATCAGTTTAAATGCTATTTTACATTCATTGGCCATCTGTATATTCCCTTTTGTGACGTGCCTTCATTCTACTGCCCATCATTTTATGGCATTGTTTATCCTTTTCTTACCGATTTTGTAAAAATTCTATGTATATTCCAGATTGGAGGCTTTTGTAAAGTCTAAGTATTGCAATTACCTTCTCAGCTTCTATATTAGTCAGCTGGGGCTGCCATAACAAATTATAGGTGGCTGAAACAACAGCGCTTGGTTTCTCACAGTCCAGAGACTGGTAAATCCAAGATCAAGGTTCTGGCAGTGTTCAGGTTCAGGGATTCCTCTCCTCCTGGCTTGCATGTGGCCACTTTCTCAACATGTCCTCACATGGCAGAGAGAGGGGCAGCAAGCTCTCTGGTATCTCTTCTTATAAAGGCACTAATCCTCTCATGAGGGCCTCACCCCCCTCAGGACCTCATCTAAACCTGATTACCTCCCAAAGGCCCCATCTGGAAATACCCTGATATTAAGGATTAGGAAGTTAAGGATGTCAACATATGAATTTGGGAAAGAGGCAGCCCAGCCCCCAGCATATGCCCTTTCTCCTCCTTGCACTTTTAGTGGGGTTTCCAACATGTCTTTACATCAATTTTTAAAAATTCTTACTATTGAAAAATATACATTCAGAATGGTGTGCAAAAAAAAAAAAAAAAAGCAAAACTATTCCATGATCTATCATAAAAAGAACTTTCAAGTAAACATTACTCAGGTCAAGAAGTAGGACCTTGTCAGCACCTTGGAAGCCCACTTATGACTGCATCACATCATTGCCCCTCACTCTCCCCAAAGCAACCTGAGTTCTCCCGTGCTTACATCCTTAATTTTCTTTATTGTTTTACCACCTAAGCACACATGCCTCTAATCTATCCTTTGGTTTGCCTTTTTTTAAACTTTATATAAATGAAGTTACACAGTAACTACTCTACCCTGTGGGGAAACTTTTGCTCAGCATGTATGTGTGAGTAGCTGTATTTTCTTCATTTTATTACTGGGTAGCATTCCATTGTATGAATATCCCACAATACATTTGTTCTTCCTTCTATTTATAGACATTGTTAGATTTCCCAGTTTGGCAATATTATGAATAGTGCTGCTGTGAACACACACAAATCTCTTGGTGTGCACATGTACACATTCCTGATGAGCACATTGCTTTGTGGGAATTCATTATATATCCTGGATAGGAACCTTTGTTAATCATATATGGTGCAAATTATATATGGTGCAAATATCTGCTCTAACCTTTGTCTTCTCTTGGCACTTTCTTAATGGTATATTTTGGTTAAAAAAATTCTAAATTTCTATGAGGTTAAATAATTATCTTTTCCTCCATGGTTAGTACTGCCTTATTTGTCCCAGTTAATAATATTTCCCTATCTGATGTCAAGAAAATAATTTCCTATGTTAAACTTTGTAAGCGTTCTTGTTTTGCCTTGCATGTTTATCTAAATCATATACTAAAGCTAAATTGATCTAAATCATAAATTTTAAATTTATCTAAAGCACAGCCTATCTGCAATTGACATCTGAGTATGGTGTGAGGTAGGAAGCAAGTGTCATTTTTCAATATTGATGTGTAATTTTTCTGGAACTATTACTTAAAAGGCTATTTTTCCCCACTGCTTTCCAGTTACATAAACCAAATGTCCATCTCAATTCTTTATTTCATGATTACATCTGCCTTTCTTTGTGGCAGTAACACACTGTTTTAATTCTTATAGCTCTATGATAAATATTGATATTTGGTAGAGCAAGACCTCTCATCTTTTGTTTTTCATTCTTAAAGAGTATCTTAGTCATAAATGGACCATTTGCATTTCCACACAAATATTTTAGGATCAGCTTGTCAAGTTCCCCAAAGCCTGTTTGGGGAGACATGACATCTTTACAGTATTGGATCTCCCAATCAGTAAACATGATATTCATTTTTGTTTATGTCTTCTTTATTTTTTAAATTTTGGGTGTGGAGTTCTTACACTACTTTTGCTAGATTTGATGCTATTGTAAATGGTGTGATCCTAAAATTTTTTTAATTTTTAAATTGTCTCTGAAATACAAACAGATAATTGATTTTTATATATTGAGCTTGCATTTAGCATGTTACTTCTAAGGATTATAAGAGTTTATCTGTGGATCATTTGGGATTTTCTGATTACATAGCATGTCGTCTATCAGTAATGAAAATAATGTTTTAGTCGTTCATGTTCTTATTATGCATTTCATTTATTTTTCTTAAATTTATTGCACTACTTAGGAGCTGTAATACAGTGGTGAACAGAAGTATTATTACCTTGAGGCTCTGTTGTGTGCAATTTAGTAAGAATTCTCTGCTTTGCAGAAACTAGTTGGTCAATAACTCATTATTTTTAATAGTAAGTTGTAATTTGATCTTGAATAAATACCAAATATCCATTTGTTTCTTTTTATGTATGTAATAAGTATGAATTGTGCCACAATCTTTGAGTTGTAAGATCTACCATATTTACTTTTTTTCTAAGTAAAATCCTGATGAACTCCCCAGAGTCATTGGCAGATTCAGTATCACTCACTCTTGGGGCTCCATGTACCTCCTCACTATAATTCTGTGAGCTTAGTCATTCTAATAGCCCCATCTCATAATTGAAGCCCAACTGAAGAAATCGAGACTCAGACAAGTTTAAGAATATCCTCAAGGTTGCAGCTGTAAGTGGTGAAGCTGGGACCAAGTACTGGCAGTCAACCCCAGCTTCTCCCTTTTAACCGTGATGGTTTAAGCCCTCCACGTCATATTTAGATAGAGCATCTATGTAGTCACAAAACACTATGTGAACCTGTTAGCAAGTTTTGCTTTAAATTGTTGTTTTAAATCTATCTTTGGTTTTCAAGAGAAGTTTTTAACCCAAGTCCATGCCCATCCTGTGGAGAAGTGAAAGCCGTGGCCAGTGTGGAAGTTAAGGAGAATTTTCACATAACAGTTTTATCCAGAATCCCGTTTTGGGACCCTTTGCTCTTTACCGCCTTTATCGTATTCAAGGAAGTTAGGGCCCTCGCCACCTCTCACATTGTCTTCTTTCTAATCCCCATCCTTCCACTCAACAAGAATCCTTACGCCCGCATCTTATCCATTTGCACGAGCTATGACTTTCTTAACCTGGCCTGACAAGGAGAGGTATTTGGCTTCACTTTATAGTAAAATGTCACCAGAACCCAGAGCCAGTGAGGCATGCTGTTGACAGTGATGGCTCCCAGATGGCTGCAGTCACTACAGGAAGATTCCACTATCGTATTTTAGTTATTTCGCAAGGGTTTTGATGGATGTCTAACCTGCACTTTTGCTACTGTGTAATTATAGACAAAATAACCACAAATCTGAATTACAGCCATATACGAATGACATGCAAGGTAAAGTAGATAATTTTTAAAGTTCTTTGTATGTGAGGTAAAGGGAAGAATCATAATAAGATTTTAATGGGGGATATTTTGCATATAAAGTAGATTTGCTGGTGACACATCTCATTTAGAATTCTGTTCCTACTGAGAGCCTTTTCCTTCAACTGATGGGAAGGCTGCTTGTGGGAGCTGACCCCAGGTTACAAGGAAGGGAGGGGAATATGTTGACTGCCACCAGCACATTGACCAATCTGCTTACAATTCTTGTAAATTTTGTTCGCATAATTGACCCAGTAAAGATCGAAAGACAGCTAGTTGACAAAAGATATCTAGCAATGTCCTAGGAGAAGATGATAGACCCTTGTTAGCCAAGTGAATGAGGACACCGCCATGGTGATTCTGTGTCCTCTATCCAGGAGCCTGTACACACCTTCTCAGGGCGTGGGTTGCCTATGCAGTGGTCTCTTGTCAGTACACTACACTGCTTTCCACGTAATCAGGTTTTGAGGTGTTTTTAAGAGCCTTCTTGCCTTTCAGAGTCTATTGCAACACTTTGATCTTGGGCGTTGAAGATCAATGTACTTATATGTCTGATTTAAGAAGTTACAATTCTAGGGCAAATCCGAAGCAGTGTCTACTATCTTTCTCCTATTTCGCTTATAAATTTGCAGTGTGTTTGAACAGGTTTCAGGCTTTTTCAATGAGGCTGAGACATTATAGTTCTGTCACTTTCCACAAATTAGATGTGTCAGCCCATTAGGTGGTGGGATTGCTATTCCTGTCATCAACAGTTCAGTTTGGAACTGAATGTTCATAGGTTTCCAGTTAATTAAGAGAAAATTCACACTTCTAGTTAGTTATTAAATTTACATTTCTCTGCTATAATTGTATATGATTTTAATTGTCAATGTTCATTTAAACTAAACAGGCACATAGTATTTAAATAATTTACAGAGACTACCTAATTGTGAAAGTACAAAGTATTCAATCAGCTGTACGAGTCAGAGGTCTGGTCCTTCTTTACTAGAAGTCTTCTAATTTCACAGTTCAAAAAGAACAAAAACACTTGCTGATCTTTGACTCATAGACCAACACTTTGGGGAAATTGAATTTAAGCTTGTTCTAATTTCCAGGATTCAGCTTTTAGTTGCTGGTAGGAGCATGTGGGGAAGGATAAAAGATGGCACAGTACAAAAATCTATCAGGCTAGCCAGGGGGAAAAGGTAATCAACGTCATATTCTTTTATTTTAAGAATTTGCTAAACAATCAATAGTCACGTTTCGGAAAGCGACGTGTGACTAGAATTGAGAAGATTTTTGAAATTTAAGTCTTTTTTCGTTATCAGATAATATTTTTTGTTTGATTTACTGTGTGCTTCATAAGGATTTACAGAAATCCTATTCTGTCTCATATACTGGGCACTTTCACATACATTATAGAATAATATTTAATCATCACAAGAACCCTGCACCCTAAATATCCCTTTATTCTCATTTTGAAGGTGAGGAAATTGTGCCTCAGAGATTTAAAGTGTTTGTCCAAAGACCCACATATAACAAACCGCAGAGGCAGAATTTTAACCCATATTTTAACGTCCAATATGGCCTTTCAGCTCCATGACATGCAGATATCAATGCAGATGACCAGTACTCAGTTCAGCAAGGATTACGTAAGTGCTCACTGTGTGCTCAACACTGAGTGAAGAAATGGAAAGATGAAATTATACTGAACTGGACATATCAGTCATCTAAATGGCAGCATTTCTAAATTGAACGATTTTAAATATACCCGGTATATTTCATTTAAATATACCTGATACGTTACAGTGGTTGAGTTTAGACATTTTTAATAACATTTTCTGTGTTGTTTGAAAAATATTAATTCTCTATACGACTTTAGATCATGAAACTACTAAATAATAAGCAGTAATGTAGGACCTCTTGATGACATTATTTTCATTCTATGTGATGCTTACCAGTTAGTTTTTAAATAAAGGAGATGTGTATGTACACATGTGATATAGAATGTTTTGACGGCATATTTTCTTGCAAGATGCACCCTCTAATAATTAACTTTCTAAAATATATACCTGTATCATAAGAAATTAAACGATTTCTTTTCTTTTTTTTTTTTTTTTTTTTTTTTTTGGTCCTACGTGTCAAGAGAAAGAGGCATCATACATGCAAAATTGGAACCTCTAACTCGTTCTATGCCCCAGGTGACCGGATTAGAGACACTAGAGGGAGGTGTGGATTTCCCACTTAAAACACTTCCATAAGCCCAGAGCTCACTGCACACTCCAAGCAGCCTCGATGGCCGCCCCCATCCCCATCCTAACTGATATCCCAGGGTGCAAACAACCCCACAGGCAAAGGCGCCCAGGCCAAGATATGCCTCCTCCCAAAATTAATCTTCGAAGACTCAGCCCTCTCTGCAGGTCACCTACACATGAAATGCTTCTCTCTTTTGAGCAAATATTCACTTTATGTATAAAGGGAAAAGTCACCTGTCTGCCCTCTCTGGTCCTAGAGCATTTTGAATCCACGTCTAGCATGTAGATGTCATCTTACTTTTATTATCTACTTAATACTTTTATCAATAATATATAATTTATGTATATAAGTAATCAATTCTTCGCTTTTAATAAAACAAACTGAAGTGTTACATTCTACCCTACCACTTCCTATCCCTGCGTTACTTATCTCTCTGAATCACAGTTTGTAAATAAGGATACTAGTGTTCCCTCATGGAGGTATCAGAAGATTCAATATTTAAGGCAGCCTTAAATTATATTGATTATAAAGCATCCGTAGCTTACTGTTGTTGATAATCATCTCAGGATCTCATTTATTATATTTTTTCCTTCTTTAAGGATAAATGATACAATGGGAACATAAGAACAAAATTTATATTTACTATATATAAATAGAAATAACATTGACAATTTTATGAAAATATTGTTTGTAATGTCATGAAAATATTTAGCTTTTCAAGGAAAAATAACATGTTTGTTAGCCAACTTACAAAAGAATTTTTCTGAATGTAAACAATTTTCCTGGAAAATCTAAACACCTGTAATCACACCTGCCGTGTGGCATAAATAGGTAAAAGCAGAATGTAAGTTTGAGAATGACAAAAAAAAAAAAAAAAAAAACTATCACAGTTTTAGATACGGGAAGCCCTTAGTTTGTCTGCATCAAACACTTGGCTGGTTTGTATTTAAATGACACCAATGGCCATCAATATAGTTCAAACACTGGAAGAGCCCAGAATTGGTATGAGAGACCTTGATAGGTTTTTAGAAAGTCCATTATATTTCAGTGAGAGTTCCAACTGTTTCTCAGGAAAGCTACTTACTGCAATTGTCTGTGGCAAATGCATTCTTCAGACCAGAGCGGAGTTGTAGCAGGCAGCAAAAAATGGGTCACGCAAGAGTAAATGAAAAGGCTCAGAGCCATCTGAGTGGGCTCTCTCCAAAGAGCTGAAAAGTGCAGAACTGAATTAAAAACTAGAATTTTCTCTAAGCTTTCATTAGCTGGTTCACCGTTTCAAGAGCCATGTGATTTCTTTCTCATCTGGCCAGAGGACTGCACGCTATCAGAGAACCCTACCTGCTAAAGGAAGTTTGCAAGTCTTGAAAATCTAGTCACTTCCAGATTTCTGAAGAGGCAAGCGTCATAAGGACAAGTAACCAGATCAATTATATCACATTCCTGTTTTAATTCACTAAAATCATCCAGCAAATAGAGAACTGACTTTGAAAACTGGAGCTAATGTGTTACTTGAGTTTGCTGTGTAATTTATCTTATGAGAATCCGTGGTTGTCTTCTTTCTTAGTCACTATAATGGAGTTCTTTAACACTATTAGCATGAATGGATTCTTAAAATCTCTGCAGCATAGGTATTGCTCCAGAGTTAAGGATCATTTTACCTACTAGAACATTCTATCTAGTCTCTACGCAAACATTTCTATGATCATTGTGCAACCCGCCTATTTGTTCCTTTCTCAGAGGTCATTCTCAATTAGCCTCGACAACTAACACAGTTTAAACAAACCTTTCTGAGAGCGATCATTTCAATTGCACTTGAGTTATTCAGAATATTCCAGAGTACTTCCCGGTACTATCAATTGCTGTGTTTTGTTTTTCATGTGCTTCTGATTTTCTATTATTTCTCTTCTATGTCTTTTTTAAAAAGTCAGTCATCAGGTGCTTAACTGAGAGCCAAGGATAAGAGTAACCAGGTTAAAATTCAGTCCAAATCGGGTAAAAATCAACCAGACACCGCCCAGGGAATTCCTGGATAGTCACTCAAGAGTAATGATTAGAAGCAGAACCGGCTCCCTCACTTGCCCTGCCCAGTGCAAAATGAAAACTTAGGGCTCCTTGTTCAAAGAGCAGGAGAAAGGTACCTGTAAAATTCTATTTTTCAATTAAAATACGAACCATTATCCTTTTTTCCACAGCTTCTGTCCACCTGTCGTGGTAGTTTTTTACTTGCTCTTCATATCCCTCGGGCCTGAGGACACTTTCTAAGCACACGCAGACCCTCGCAGGCCCCGAGGACCCTGGCCCACAGCCTGGCACTTGCCACCCACTGGCCGACACGTCCTCCTGGCCGACTTCCTCGCCAGGGGACAGTGGCTGGCCTGACCCAGTCAAGCCCGTCTTCTCCCTGCCCAGGCTTCCCCACCAGAAACCAGTGGACGAATGATGTCCCGGGTGGCAGCCTGTGCCCAAGGCTGCACTCAGTACCTGGATCTGAGTGGCCCAGAGGTTCAGCCCTGCTGGGTCACCCACAGAACGCACAGTGGTGCTGCCGACCCTGGGCATGGGAAAAATCATCTCATTAGGAACACAGAAACGGTTTATTCGTTCCAGCAATTCTGCCCGCTCTGAACTCAACTTTGGAACTGGCCTAAAATTTCTGCAAAACACAGCTTAAAGAAACGCATGGCTGCAGCGTGACGCTTCGTTTCCCCCTGCGAAATTGTGTTAGCCAAGTTGATCATCTGTTTTCCACAGATTTCACTATGAATAACTTCTCGTTGTGGCCAGAAATCCAATCCATTCTCAAAAGATGATTTTTTTTGTCACTGACAGTATTAAAAAGAATGTGTTTGAACAGTAGCCACATCATTATACAGCTTCCTGAACAATTTTAGAGAAGACAATACACATGAAGATACAAACATTTCAGTACTTGGGTTTTTAAAATGTGTTATTGTCTATGAATAGGTCAGCATAGACCATACTCGGGAGGGAAGGTTTAGAAATATCTCATGAGGTACTTTATTGAACGTTCTTGGAAGGCTTCATGGGGGAGGCGGCACTCAGGTTGGACCCTACAAAATTGTGAAATTTTGACTCATCAGCAGGGTTACAATTCAGCGTACTAGTAATAGATGCTATGTTCGCGTGGCTTTTATTGTTGCTATACAGGATTTGCGATTCGTCACGAACGATCTGTATTGGAGAGTTCTAAAAAAGGAGAAAATAATAAAAAGTCTGAATATATAGAGGGTATTGTGTCTTAGAGAATAATGGAAATGAGATCATATAAATCTAGCAGAACCAAGATCATAGAAGGCCTTGACAAGTACCCAAAAGTGGCCAGATAGAAGAGAAAGGGGCCACCGTGTATTTTATACATTTTCTAGAATGCCTCAGCGACACGAGCCAGTTTGGAGCTGGGAGGACAAAGTCAGGAAAATAAAGAAGAAGACTCTTGCAGGAGGTACAGATTACTGACCATCAAGACCAGAGTGGCAGCAAGAGAGATGAAAAGAGAAGAACAAACATGAAAGACGTAGACCTTCCAGGCAAAATGATTACGATTTCATCACTGGCTGCAGTTAGACACCAGAGAAGAGAAATGAAATAAAGTGAATGGCAAGACTTCAAACCATGGTGAAGAGAAGATGTCGCTTTCCCAGAAGGAGAACAAGATCTCGTCAAGGTAATTTTGAAGTGTCAGTGGAATAATTTAAGGAACAGGTATTTAATGCCATCAGTTTCTGCCCAAAGTGATACAGACAGACAGATATAGATACGGATGTAGATCTGAATATCTGATAAAACTTCAGAAAGAGGAAGGTCCAGGACTCGAAGTACAGATAGAATTCGATTTCACTTCTAAGAGTGAAGGTCAGAATAAGTCGTCATTCCACAACCTTGCTGAACTACAAGGTTCAGGGCGGGGGGTGGGGGGGTGGGCGGGGCATATATAAGGATGATATCTGTATAAATTACGATAAGTCATAGAAGTCAAAAACAGCTGGAAGCATTGTTATATGAATAGGAACCAATGAAAGCCGTCTCAGAGGCCACACAGGATGGAGTAGAACTGAAGCTGTAATCCAAGGAAGAATTTTTTTTACTTGCAAGGGCTCAAAGGAGAGGGGAAGTATTACCTGCATTCAGAGAGCCTTATATTCGCTGGAACTATATGATCAGATCCAGAAAGATAATCTGTAACAGATATTAGTGAAGATTCCCAGACTAGGAAAAATGACTTTTGCATAAATGACTTTTTGTGTTTCCTCCCAAGGGTACTTTTTATCACTGCAACTTATCCCCATCACCCTCTATCAATATATGTGATCATTATCAGGAAGACCCTTACCATCATTCTTACTCAGAAGACGTGGCGGTTACTGTCACCTTCATTAGCAATAAATTTATTCAGAAAGATCTGCTACTAAATTTCCGTCAACTACTGTTGATGTGGAATAAAGTAAGGTTAAGCTGGATGGATTTTTTTTTTTTTTTTTTTTTTTTTTTTTAACGTTTCAACATTTTTTTTTCCTCTTCACTCAGTATAATTCTTCCTGCTAACCTGGAAAATATGTTTCCCTCAAATGGAAGGGAAAGATCAGTCTCTCTACTTCAGTGTTTTCAACCATGTATCGATTTACAACAAAATGCAGGAGGGAAAGGAGTGTCGTCGGGCTGGGGGAAAGCCGGGCTGGAATCCGAGACAATGCATCAGTCCCAACTCAGCCCAACTGTACAACCTTTATCCAATCATTTCACTTTTCACAAAGAAGTTAGACCTGACAATTCCTAAGGTCCTTCTGAATTCTGAAATTTCATGAACTTAATCGAATTGGCCTACCGCAGTCAGAACTGTATAACTTGTGTGCTGTGACTGGAATAACATTGGTAACTCAACCATATGTTCTACCCATGTCCCAAGTACTGTTTAGCGTGCCTGATGGGTATTATCTCATTTAATTCTCATGATATCCCTGTGAGCTGGGTGTCAGTGTCCCCACTTTAGAAACGGACAGCCTTGGGTAGAGAGATGTTAGGTGACTTGCCAGTGGTCACGTAGCTAGTAACGGCAGAGCTGTGATTTAGACCCAGGCAGCCTAGCACCATTCGGTGATATTAAACACTGTGCTATTGCTGGCGAAAGAGACTGAAAAACAAAATCTCTTCTATACCCAGCAAACCTCTCCACAAAGGTAGGAGGGAAAGAAACAGTTTTGCCATTGAATAACCGTTAAACCAGAATGTGATACTCACCAAGGCAATTCTCAAAGGAGATTCAAAGACAGAAAGAAACCCCATCCTTTCATGCAGACAGTACCGGACGCATGATGGTTCGACGTCCAATTTTTTGATTCTCCTGTGTACAAGGCATGCACATTCCGTAGAAACCATACTGTGAATTCTGAATTTTGATCTTTTCCTGAGCTCGCGACGTGTGGTAGAATACTCCCTTGTGATGCTGAGCAGCTCCCAGGCAGCCACACGGTCACGAGGGTAAATAACTGATACACCTACAACCATTCTATTTTTCGATTTCAGTACAGAATTCAATAAATGGCATGCAGTCTTCAACCCTTTATTATAATATAGGCTTTGTGTTAGTTGATTTTGCCCGGCTATAGGCTAACGTTAACTGTTCTGAGCACGTTTTAAGGTAGGCTGGGCTAAGCTACGATGTTCTGTTATGTTAGGTGTATTCAGTGCATTTTCGAATTAGTGACATTTTCGATTTACGATGGATTTATTGGGACGTAATCCCATCGAGGAAAAACTATGTGGTCAACAGGTGCGACGCATTATATACATGTTCTCAGGATGGACGGTAACTAGTTTCCAAGGACTTGACGGCACTGTTTGTCACACGCAGCTCCTCCTAACTTTACTTGGTAGGTGGGTCGACCATCACTGTTAGCAAATTGGCTTTCTATAAAGGGAAAATCACCTTTTCACCTCTTTATTAAAGGAGGCAGTTACGGAAAGAGCTGTCCTTCGAGGTTAGGCTTCTACCCTCCCACAGAAACTGGGAGATGGAGGCCTTGTCTTCCCTGATGATTACATTTTCAAGAGCTATTTCCCAGGTCCTTGATAAAGACATTCCTGGGTCTTAAAGCTGACAAGAGGCTTATTTAGCTTTTGAAAAGACTTGGATACATTTCAAAGAGACTGAGAAGGAACTTACAAGAAAATGCTCTAAGAAAAGGGAGGCTGGGGGTAGTAGGGGCAGGGAAGGGTCTCCTCCCTCATCGTCAGCAGGGAGAATTAAATCTCTTCTTTTTCATTTCTATTTGCCTTTACACTGTCTGCCTTGCCAGTACTGGAAATGGAGAAGTTACACAGGATTATACCACCTGCTTCGCCATTCTGTCAGAAAGATACTAAGGGAGAGGTGGAAGGTGAGGATAGTGCATTGCCTGGATAATACTGTTACTTTGCATTTGTCCAGGGTTTTGCATGTTCCAAAGTGCTAGTGTGTATACGTTTATTGGATTCTCACAACTCTGCGAAAAGCAGTAAAACCACCTTCCTTTTGGTATTTACTATTCCTATTTTTACGCAAGACCAGATTCAGGTAAGGAAAGACACGCTGAGAGGTGCAGCCAGGCGTGCCCCTCAAGGAGATGGTTTTCTTTGCTCCGGCGAGCTGCATCCACAGTTGCCATCTCCTCCGGCAGCTCTAGGAAGCTGCTGTGTCACGTGGCTCCCAATGGTCAGCGTTGGTTTCTTCCTCCGCAGGACCCACGAGGAAAAGTTTTCCGGAACCGGATTGAGATCCATTCCGTGTCTCGTTGCCGCTTGCCCTTTCTGCACTCTCTGGCTTTCCTGATCCCATCTTAATTCTAACACAAGGTTATGATCTTCATGTTAAGCTTTTACACACTGATGGCTTCTGGTTTATCCACCTCTGGAGTGGGTTCTAGCCTTCAATGTTCTCTTCCTCTTTGACTCTCTCAGTGCAAACTCCCCACCCATTATAAAGGCAGAGTCCATACCACCTGCTACAGTCCTCATTCAAACTCAGTTGGTGTCCCACATACCTGGGGCTACACCTGGGGGAAGGACAGTTGAATGGATGAGTGGAATCCGTTTTAAAGGAGCAATTTACATTCTTTCCTTCTCCTCCCATACACACGTTTTGTCTCCCTCTTCATCTAAGGAGAAGAGGATTTATAGAAAATACAAATGTTTTTTCTCCAGAAAATCCTTTTGCTATTTTTTTAAATGTGCTGGTACTTTCAATAAAGCAGGGATATGTTTGCTTTTCTATCTAACATGAATAGATCTTAATGACTCTTTAAGCATCTCGGCTCTACCAGATGTATAGTCAAGAGATGAGACGTAACTGTGGAATTGTTCGTGTGAAGAAATAAAACCCCAGTCACACACACAGAGACCTGTGAGATCTAGCTAGACATCTGTTTCATACTACTCAAGGGATTCTAGATGTTCTGCGTTCCTGAGATTTTGATTTTTGCTTACTGAATCACGAGTTATACTTGTGCGAAAGTGCTCTAGATTTTCCCCAACACTTCTATCAGGAAATGTATAGTCACAGAGGGAGACGAGAGATTTATGCATGCCTGTATGGTCTGCCATTTACATACAGATGATATATGCTTAATGAACTTGCATTTCCATCTTCAATACTTTCCTCCTCTAGTGCATAACTTTAAAAATTCTTACATATTGGTAATGTGATTTATAACAATTTTAGTTCTAAGAAATAAGCGTTAAATGGACAACACAGCCATTACGAAGCATATAATTAGGGAAGTAACTAGGGCCCAGCTAGGTAATAAGACAGCACTACAGCATTCACAGTGCCCGAGGCTAGCAAGTTGCCTTATGTTCACTGCTTTGTGATTTATCTCACTACTCATTACAGCTTTGAAGGAAAGAGGTGGCAATGTATGTGGTGGGGAGAGAAAGCAAGTGAACCCCAGTGCTACTGACTTTGTGCCAGAAGATAGAAATTACAATCTCCCAGATCATCTTCCATTTGCAAAGAAATTATCTTCCCAATTAACCACCAGAGTTCTGCTGTATCCCAGCTCAAGAACCTTGTGTGGGTCTCTGTAGCCCATACAATGAGTTCCTAGACAAGACTGGAATGGAAAGCATTCCCAAACTTTGCCCTTTCCCTTATTCCACAGATGAAAGCCTGGCCTGTTCACCATAATCATCTGCCTTTGTGTTCATTTCCTCAGTTTAAACACCTGGAAAGCAGGACCATCTTAGATCATAGCATGGAGCCAAGCACACAGTGGGTCTTTGAAAAAAGGACGGTGGATGGAGGAATGAAGACATCAATGAATCGATGTATATACTGACTTGTACTCACTCTGCAGGTTCATCGTTAGCGCTTTGACTCTAAACCATTTATACCTCAGGGATAGACCTGTATACTGTACACTGAGTGGCGGAGGCATCAGCTTCTGAGTAACAAGCTAAGCAAAAGAATGAGACAAGATCTGTATCACACTGGCTTAAAATAAGCTTGTTACACTAGCAACAATGAAGAAATAATAGTACTCACTGTTTATTAAGTACCTATAATGTGCTAAGTGAGGCATTATTTAAAAAGTATGTCTTGGGCTTCCCTGGTGGCGCAGTGGTTGAGAGTCCGCCTGCCGATGCAGGGTACACGGGTTCGCGCCCCGGTCCGGGAAGATCCCACATGCCGCGGAGCGGCTGGGCCCGTGAGCCGTGGCCGCTGAGCCTGCGCGTCCGGAGCCCGTGCTCCGCAACGGGAGGGGCCACAACAGTGAGAGGCCCGCGTACCGCCAAAAAAAAAAAAAAAAAAAAAAATTATGTCTTAAATGTTTATATATACATGTGTACACAGAAACACACACACATATATAATGTTACAGCCTTGAGAGGTAGGGGTAGGTCTGCATTCTGTGGACGGTGAAACTAAGTCTCATAGAAATTGAGTAACTTACCCATCTCCATTCAGGCCAGGGGCCCTTTTTAACAGGATCAAATTAGTAAGATCACAGGCCATTAACAGAGCTGCCTTCAACCGGAAGACAAATCTACTTATTTAACAAATTTTGATTGAGGTCCACCCACGTTCCAGCATCTCTGTTAGCTGGAGGGAAACGATGTTGACAAAACCACCACAAGATTTCCTCCTCCTGAAAGATGACCCCAGAGCCTACAATTGCCGCTGCTTCTTACCCTCAGAGGCCACCTAAGACACAAACCTGGGTGAGGGCTGCTTTCTGGGGGCAGATCGCAGCCAGATCTCTTTCTTTGCTGTGTCCTTCACCCCTATTTTGCAAAGTTCAACAAGGTTTGTTTTGCAAAAATGAATCCCTTAGATTCAAGTGTGTTAAAAGTAGGAGGCTTCAGTTCTGTGAAAGATGCCATTGGTGATTTGCTAGGGATTGCAGTGAATCTGCAGATTGCCTTGGGTAGTATGGTCATTTTAACAATATTAATTCTTCCAATCCGTAACCACAGTGTATCTTTCCATGCGTTTGTGTCATCTTCAGTTTCTTTCATCAGCATCTTATAGTTTTCTGAGGACCAGTCTTTTACCTCAGGTAGGTTTATTTCTAGGCATTTTATTCTTTTCGATGGAATGGCAAAGGGATTGTTTCCTTAATTTCTCTTCCTGACAGTTTGTTGTTAATGTATAGAAATGCAACAGATTTCTGTGTATTAATTTTGTATCCTGCAACTTACTGAATTCATTGATGAACTCTAGTAGTTTTCTGGTAATGTCTTAGGACATTCTATGTACAGTATCATGTCATCTGCAAACAGGGACAGTTTTACTTCTTCCTTTCTAATCATTAGGGAAATGAAAATCCAAACCACAATGAGAAATCACCTCACACCTGTGAGAATGGCTATCACCAAAAAGAACACAAGTAATAAATGTTGGCGAGGGTGTGGAGAAAAGGGAGCCCTCCTCCACTGCTGGTGGGAATGTAAAGTGGTGCAGCCACTGTGGAAAAGAGCTTGGATGTTTCTCAAAAAACTAAAAATAGAACTACCATATGACACAGCGATTCCACTTTTGGGTACATCTGAAAAAAATGAAAACACTAGTTTGATAGCAGCATTACTTACAATAGCCAAGATATGAAAGCAACCTAAGTGTCCATTAACAGATGAATAGATTAAGAAGATGTGGTATATCTATACAATGAAATATTAGTCATAAAAAAGAATGAAATCTTGCCTTTTGCAACAAGATGGACGGACTTGGAGAATATTATGCTAAGCGAAATAAGTCAGACAGAGAAAGACAAATACTATATGATATCACTTATATGTGAAATCTAAAAAATACAACAAACTAGTGAATAAAAAAAAAAGAAACAGACTCACACCTACAGAGAACAAACTACTGGTTACCAGTGAGGAGAGGGAAGGGGGGAAGGGCAATATAGGGGTAAGGGATTAAGAGAAATAAACTACTATGTATACAATAAGTTACAAGGATGTATTATACAACACAGGGAATATAGCCAATATTTTATCATAACAATAGAGCATAACCTTTAAAATTGTGAATCACTATATTATACACCTGTAATTTATATAATAGTGTATAGCAACTATACTTAAATAAATACATAATAAATAAATAAAACGTAGGAGGCTACATGTAAAACACAAGGCCTTATAGACTTTTCAACTCAACTTTTTCTTTAGCTATTTTTTTAAAATTGTGGTAAAATACACATAACATAAAATTTACCATCTTAACAATTTTTAAAAGTACCATTCATTGGGATTAAATAGTCTCATACTGCTGTGCAGCCATCACCACATCCAGAATTATTTTCAGCTTTCAAAACTGAAACTCTGTCTCCATTCAACACTAACTCCCCATTTCCCCCTCCCCCAGCTCCTGGCCGCCACCATTCTACTTCCTGTCTTTATGAATTCGACTGATCTAGGTATCCAGGCAACTTCTATAGGGAAGCCATCCACTAGTGAACACTGATGGTGTATTTGGCTCTTGCCAGCTTGGGCACCTGTTTCCCATTTGGATTCAGCTGCCCCCTATGGTTGGGAGGTGTGAGCAGCAGCTCGGATGCTGGCTTTGTGGGTGGGTCCCTGGCCGCCATGCCCTCACTATAGCCCCCAAATCAAACTCTGACTCGACACCAATATTGATAGAACTGAGACTCCAATTCAGACCTGTCACATGCTGACTCCTGAGCCAGCTCTCTCTTCATTATCCCAGACTAAAGATGCCTCCCCCTTTGGATGTTCCTCTATCATGAGTAGATTCTTCTCGAACAAACCCCGCTTGCTCTTCAAAATATTACAAGTTCCCATGCTCTTCTCTGTACATCACAAGTAAAGTATAATACCTCCCCAAAGAATAAATAC
Organism: Physeter macrocephalus; assembly: GCF_002837175.3. Classification (NCBI taxonomy): domain Eukaryota; kingdom Metazoa; phylum Chordata; class Mammalia; order Artiodactyla; family Physeteridae; genus Physeter; species Physeter macrocephalus. The sequence continues at coordinate 103,329,310 of NC_041222.1, read as the reverse complement.
CTTTATTTATTCACATTTTAGTTATAAATTCAATGAGTGGGATTATATATCTAGGCACTGATTCATTGATGTCTATTTTTATTCCTGCAACACCACGTGAAAAGTTTAGGAGTAACTCAGCTCTCTTTGTATCATTTCTTATTTCATCCTGAAGACAGTAGCACTTACACTTTCCCATCTTTTTTCTCCAGAAGTAATCTATGACATTTTTTATTCAACTGAGCTATAAAAATATCAAGTGCTAATGGCTGTGACCCTGTAGCTTTTTCTCTCCTTCACAGCACAGATAGAAAAGTCACTTTTCATTCGGGGAATCTGTATTTCTATGCCTCCTCTTAGTGTTTAAAGCCAGCTTCCCCACTGTGCTAAGTCAACCTTCCCAGAAGCTAATCTGTCATTCTCAAGTGGCCTTGCTCCTGAAATTGGTTTGATGCTCTGGCAGTAAAGAGCCCCTGTGTAGTGCAAGTTACCTGGGTTTAACAGCTACTTGGGGTGGGGCTTGTCCTATTGTCTTGGAAATAATGACTTTGTATGTCTTCCCTGGATAACAGAGGGAAAATGGCTGGTGTATCCAGCTATTGAGGATGTGAGGATCCCAAGTAAAATCAATCCTAAAGAATAATGAGGAAGCTCTTTAAGCAATTTTTTGTGGTTTTGGTTTTGAATGTGTCAACATCAATGAAGGGGCAACAGAATTATGCCTCTACCTTACTGCTTACCAGGGGAAATATTTTTATTTTTATGAAGCTCTTCAATTTTAGCAAAGTTTTGTAAACCATAAACACAACATCTGCAAGTACAAGACCTCCAGCACTTGAGGTGACACGTGGCTATTAGGGGAGTTCACTGCACATTTACATAATAAAATGTGGCTATTGGGGGAAGAATCACTTGTTTATTGCTTTAAGAGAATCAAAGGCCAAACAGTGACATTAAGATTTTCACAAGAATGCTCACTGTCAGTATTCACAAATGGTTTTAAGCCAAAGTAGCTGCTACATGGTATGTGGTTTAATTTCAGTTATATAAACATAAGAGTAATCTGAAGTTTAAATTACATTTTAGTTATCCTTGAGACTCCATTACCCAGGAAAATGCAATTTCAGTCTCTATAAATTTGAACAAAAATCAAAATCCAATGACTGCCTTCCTGTTTATAACATCCCATCCTAAGTTCATACTGCCCAGCTAACACAGAACAAGAACACATTTAAAAATATATATATTATACATATTCCTGTTCATGTTTAGACTTAGTTTGCCAAGTGTTTCCAGGAACTAGTGTCAAAAAATGGTGCATCTGTGAACAATGCGAAAATCTGAAGACCTCTGCATCTTCATTACATATATATTTTTTCCAGTGTTATGAGATGTTGAGAATTTATGCATACTGTTTTTAAAATAAGTTTTATAGTATAAAATATTAATGTTCAATCATCTCAGGTTATGTCAACTTACTAAGTAGGTATTGCACTACAAGGTAGATGTTCTGTTTTGTTTGTGATTTATGTGGTGTCTTATCTCTAATGCCAAGTTTATTGAAGTGTATTTCCTTCTTTTTAGATAGACATATAGTTCTAGGAATTTTGACAAACGCTCAGTCATGTAACCCCCTCCAAAATCGAGATGTAGAATATTTTTATCACAGGAAACTTTCTTCATGCCTCTTTGTGGTCAAATCCTTCCCCCCAACCTCCATACCCTGGCAACCACTGATGTTTTAAAATTCATACTATTATCCAAGTGGGTACTGTGAGTAGTTATAAGGCTGGTGAGTAGCATACAGAAGGTTACTCACATGACTTTTCACCCTAACTTTTACCAGCAGTCTAACCCCAGCCCCACTGTGCTGTGAAGAATTTTGAACTTGCTGGCCTCAGTCACTCCGTGAGAGCTTCTGCTGCCTCATATATCTCTCATGGCCTAATTTCACTTGTGTGACCTTAGACATGCCACTCAGACTTCCTTTGTTCATTGGCATTATCTAACAGAGTAAGTTATGAAATGACATGTACAATTTTAAAGTATTTCAATTTTTGTCTGATTTTTGAAGGAAACTCTAAAAGTTTCCATGGTTGTGTCGATTTTTCCGTGCCCACTACCACCCAAAGAAAAATGACACATTTTTGCTTTTCTCTGTCTCTTCACCTCCAAAATGTTCCCTTTAGAGCCATGTATACTGGCTAATTCTGACTAATCAACTTTCTAAGCAATATTATAGATGTATTTTTAAGTACAAAAGTATTGCAGTCAGGCTAGAAGAAAGAAAGACCCTAGTGTAAATGCTGGCAGTGAGGATATTCTGCCTGCCCTTTCACCTTCTACTAGAGAAGACACCAAGTTTAAGAATTTGATGAGTATTCTGCTGGGCTTTCCATCTAGAGATAACATTTTTAAACAAAAAAGAATGCAAAAAGAAAAAGAGAAAATGAGGAATCTATAAATTGCTTTTAATTCAACAATCTATCATAAATATCCTCCTGTGTCCGTAACATAGACACACATTCTCTTAACTACTGAAGAGTTTCCCACACTACAGTTTTGCCATACTTAGCATTAGTGATGAACATGTGGTTTGCCTCAAATTTTTCTCCATCAGATACATATGGTACAATTGTGTGAATATTCCTAATAGTAAAGATTCCAAGAGGTAAATTGTTGTTACACATTATCTGTGTGTTTAAAATCTGGATAGGTCTTGTCCATTTGCCTTCAGAAAGGGAAATACTGATTCTACTCCCATCCATATTGTGAGAGATCCCACTTTCTCACTCCCTGCCCAACAAACGGTGTCATCAGTTCTTTTAGTTTGAGCCGGTGACTTAGGGAGGATACAGGATGTCCCTGTTATTTAAAGTCAGAGCTTCCTTGTCATTAATAAGGCTGAGCATCTGTTAGAATTTTGTTAGGGATTTGTGTTTACTTCTCTGTGAAGGCTCAGAATGTGGTCAGTGACTAGTTATGTTGACTGGTCTGTGAGTCTTTGCATCATTAATTTGAAGAATTCCTTTGCATTTTAGGACAATTAGAGCTTTGCTATACATACTTAAAAAATATTTTGTCAGAGTCTACCCTCTTTTTAACTTTATTCAAGCATCGATGAGTTCCTTATTCATGTTTTTCTCAAGAGCAGGGGTTCTCAGTTCTGCTACAGATTAGGATAATGGTGGAGCCTTTATAAAAGGCTGCAGCCTGCCACCTCCCCCCGCCCAATGCACAGATTCAAGTTCAATTCATTGGGGTGACGTTGGAGCATAATCCCCCAGGTGATGATAGCGTACAGACAGGGTTGAGAAGAATTGCTTACCGTGCATACAAATCACTTGGGGGTTTCGTTAAAGCACAGATCCTGGGGTGAAGCCTGAGACTTGATATTTCTAATAAGCTCTCAGAAGACGTGCACACTGCTGGTCCACAGTCTACACTTTGAGTAGCAAGGATGCGCAGTGTCTGGTTTTTGATTCTTAAGACTTTCTCTACTTAAGATTACCAAACTTTATTTTCTCCTGTAGTTTTTTCTAATACTTTCTATAATTTTATAGTGATCATAAATCCATTTGGATTTTCATTTTTTAATAATATGATAGATCTAATTCTGTTCTCTTTATCAGCATCAAATCGGACCCACCCCATTTATTAGGTTGATATATTTCAATGTAACATATTTTTGTTTTTTTAAAGTCTTAAGAGTCACAGGTTGATAAAAGTAGAATTTTTGATTGTTTAAATAACATAGAGAGCTTACATTTTTAAAATTTATTTTGTTTCAGAAAAGGAAATTATACCCTGAAATTAACTGAAGTTTTAAGATCAAGAAATTGTTCTTTCTGTCCCTGTGGTCTTTAAATTTCAAATGTATTTATTTTCCCCACTTAAATATGATTTCAATGCCAAATTCAAAAAGAAACAAGCATAGAGGATGTGATCATTTATGTCTGATTTTCCATTTTTAATTTTTTTAAAAATTTTTTTTATTTTTTGCAGTACGTGGGCCTCTCACTGTTGTGGCCTCTCCCGTTGCGGAGCACAGGCTCCGGACGCACAGGCTCAGCGGCCATGGCTCACGGGCCCAGCCGCTCTGCGGCATGTGGGATCTTCCCGGACCGGGGCACGAACCCGTGTCCCCTGCATCAGCAGGTGGACTCTCAACCACTGCACCACCAGGGAAGCCCTGATTTTCCATTTTTAATCAGTGTTTGGTGACACTATAGGATCCAGTGACATTCTCACTCAGTAGTGGTAATTCAGAGGTGGGAATATAGTACCAACAGGAACCAGCTTCTTGCTGAGCTCAGGGTATCAGGTCTTTCTTCCAGCCCTTTATATGTACCATAATGCACAGAAAAGCCACAGACTGAAGATTTTCAAATGACTATAGTAGGATGTTTACGATACTGATATCTATTGATACAAGGTGCACAACAGAGTGGCTTTGTACCTAATATTTAATTCAGAAATGAAGGGAGAAATTCAAATGTGTAAGAGTTTAAATAACCGAAGCTGCTAAGTCAGGTGTATAAATAAAAATGAAAACTGAAAGAAGTCTTATAACCTATGTTATCTCACTATGTAAATACTTTTTCTGAAGAAATAAATGATTATTGAATAAATGAGTTGTGCACCAGCATGAATTGTCCTAATTTAGCCTTGCTATTTTCCATTATTATATTCTAGTAGAAATAAATCTCCATTGAATAATCTAGCCCTTGGGAACTCAATAAATACATGCCTTTTTTTTTTTTCAGTAAAGTCACAGCTCATTTAAAGAAATTGGTCACCAATGCCCAGTCACATCTTTCATGCATTTTTAACAAAATGTAATTTCATGGGCTAGAGATTCAAACAATCTCCTTTTGTATCTGAAATTGTTTTATTCAGAATTTCTGTAGCTAAATAATTAAGTTCTATAGCCCAAGATTCTTGTTGTTAAAAGAACAATGACTTTGGAGTTGACAAAGCAAAGGTATTTTTTTCTGCTAAGTTAGAAATATTGTCCTTTAAATAGTCAAGAAAAAAAAAAGTTAATACTGAAGGTTTTCTGTTATACAATCTTTATTCCAGAAGATACTGATGTTTCTATTACTAGGAATAATGAAGCCCATATTTCATAATCGTTTTATTTGTTTAATGACAACTATTGAATGGCAAAATAAGTTTGCAGGATCAAAATATATCCATCTTCTCTTAGGTCATGCATGGGATGTAAATATTTCTAAATCTATCAGGCACCCCTTTCTGAAAAACATAGGTGTCCAGGTTAATCTTTAGAGTCAATTTTATAAAGTTTTTTTTTTAAAAAAAAACCTCTATTGTTTTTCCCAGAGCGTTACCAATCACTGGAGTGGTAATGGAAATATCATTGTAACTTTTGGATACCCTTACATCATTAAGAGACTTTCTTCCTTAAAGTTTTATTGTCTTTGGTTAGATTAAATACAGAACACAGGCAAAGTTTATGGGGCAAGTGCGTTTTGGTGCGCCAAAACCACGTGTTGTTATCGGAGCAGTCCTCAAAGAGTAGACTGCCATCTTTGTAGTCAGCATGTGTTGTCCATCCTTTTATATTGCTAACAGTTATTGGATGATTGTGTATATATCAAGTTAAATCATATGAAATTGCTGATATTTGGCTTTTGACCTATAAAAATAGAAGTTTTATATGGTTCAAACTAAAGTTTCTGTTTTGGGTGTCAGTTAATAATGTGCCTTCCAGGCACTGACCTGGGGCCATGGGAATATGTTTAGCTTCTTCAGATTGGATGGAGCAACCTTACTTGAATTAGAGCTCCTGCTCTGTGGACCTCTGCAGTGAAAGCCAGTCTTGGGATCCCTCAACTATGTGAACTGTTTCCAGTGAGCTCAGTATCCTGTCTCTGCCCTTCCCTTGTTCCAATGCCATTGCCCTCAGCCAGCCCATTCCCAAGTTTCTCTCTTCTCAATTCTAATTTTCAGCTCTCCATTCTGATTCACCCTTCCATCATTCTAAACTGGAAACTATTTAAAATTAAGTTTACCTCATTGGCATATTTCTCATCAACACACTGCATATATTTCCTCCAATTCTAATGAATTATGTTGGCAAATTGGTGTGGTAAGGGTGTGGATTAGGCTTACTTTTTTCTTTTCTAAGTAGGCGTTGGTTTCTTAAAACATCCTATAGAGAACTAGAAATATTGGCAATAGAAATCACAATCCTTTTTTTGCATCTCAAATTAAAATCCTTCTCTGAATATAAAAAATTATTTTAATTGAAGTATAACATATACAGAAGAGTGGCCAAATTATAAGATTTCATCTCAATGAATTATCATGTAGTAACCAGCACCCAGGAAAAGAAATATTTTCATTTTTAACACCCTATGCTAAATTCCCTGATATTAAGCTTATATTATGGGAATTATACTATGTATGCTCTTTTGTTACACCTTTCGCTAAGGATTGTAAGAATCATCCATGTTGTAAACACAGCTGTAATACCTTAATTCTCATTTCTCTAGAGGAATTCATTGTATGAATCTTCCCCAATTTGTCCAATTAGTTCTACTGTGGATAGAAATTTGGGTGGTTTCCAGTTCTTAGCTATGCTGAATACTACTACTGTGATCACCCTGTAATTTCTTTTGGTGCACAAGCACATGCATTTCTGGAATTGCAAAATTATAGGATGTAGATGTGTCAAATTTAGTAGGCAATACTTGCCAAACAGTTGTTCCAAACGGTTGTAGCAACTGACATTCACACCAGCAATATTTGATAATTCCATGTGCTGCAGACAGACCCTCACCAGCACTTGGGATTGCTAGTCTGATTCCGTTTATGTTTTATTGTACACCTGCAAAAACAACTAATTTTCATGCTGATTTTTTTCCAGTGATTACTAATAAATTTGAATAGCTTTTTCATATTTTTTTTATCAGAAACAAACTCAAAAGAGAATCTTTAAAAATCTGTAAACTTAAAAGATGCCTTTAAAAGTTGAAATATTATAGACTCACTAAACTTATTTTGTCCTAATATTCTAACTGTAGACGTCTAAGAAAGGTAACATAAAATCTCCTGGTACCTATATATCTGGAATCTTGCTGTTTGTGAACACTATGAATTTTTAGCTCTTTACCATGTGCCATGCTTCACTCTCATCAATTTACAGATATTAACTGATTTAATTCTCATGGCACCCCTATGAGCCAAGTACTATTATTAGATCAATTCTACAGATGAAGAAATTGAGGCACAGGGAGATGAAGTAAGTTGCCAGGTTTACCATGCTATAAAGAATCCCTGGTTTTTATTAAAATAACAGAAATTATCCTAGAATAATAAATAATATATATATTTTTAGAATAACAACTATAGAGAGAACAAGTTTGAAATGATTTTTAGAAGCACACGTTGAAGATTTATACCATATTTAATATTCCCTAGATGTAAAAATGATTTTTTTTCTGTGTTGCTGTAACACAATCCAACCCAAGTTGATTATGACTTTAGTGAAAGACTGTGAAATACACAAATGTGTTTTAAAAGAACTTTTATTTCTGAGATGGAGTAATTCCTTCTACATTAGTGTAATGAGACTAGTGAACCTTTGAAATAAGTATAAAAATATGGAAAATGTTAATAATCTTGAGTTGCACATATTTTATGCTATAAATGACATTTCTGGCTGCTAAATGTTAACTGTATTATGCACAGTGTATGATGTGGGTGAGTTAATGTTGCCAGGGAACTTTTAGTGTCTAGATTGCTTCGCTTTTGTGTATGTAAATTTGCAAACTCAACATTATGTTAGTATACCTTCTGGCACTTAATTACGTTTCATCTCATGATTTTAAATTTAAATGTGCTTTAATGTAGAAGATTTCCTTATTTTCATCTTCCATTCCATCCCTTGTTCCTGATAGTTACAATAATAATGTAGTATAATAGGGCATTTCACCAATCCTAGCAGACTTGAGTGCAAAATATCCTTAGAACATCTTTAAACATTTTTATGAATGCGGTGTTATTCTCCTTGGTAGGAATTCTTCTTTTGTACAATGTATACTTCTGTTAATCGCCCTTTGGCAGAGGGGAAATCTGGATGCCATGACAAATTCACACTAAAGACAGAGAGGTCTTAGGTTAATGAGGAAAGGCTCTCACCCCATGTGCCAGACACACACCTATCCCCCAGACTAAGGTTGCCCAATATAACAAATAAATATACAAGACGCCCTGTTAAATTTGAATTTCAGATTAACAACACTTTTTTTATAAGTACATTCCAAATATTTCATGAAACATACTAAAAATCTATTTCTGTTATCTGAAATTCAAATGTAACTGGCCATTCTGTATGTTTTTCTGGCAGCTGTACACTCCACAAGAGCTCAGGAGAAGAGCATTGGCATATCAAGTCAACTACTGCCACAACTTTCCTAAAATGTCATCTGTATTGTACTCACAGCAATAAATAAACACCATTTTTTTAGGGTTAGTAAAGCCTGCCAGGCCTGTAGGTGGGGGGACATCTTGCAGATAACTAGATATAAGAATGATTTAAGAAAAGAATCTGAGTAAAGGAACACTAAACCCTTACTGTACTGGGGAATGCACAGAAATTTATAAGCTCCATGGAACACCCTAGCACATTTCCAAAATACCAGGTCATTAGACAAGACTGTTAGGAAGTAAAATGTCAAAATATCTTTTTCTATTGTAGAAATTTAATTCAGTCAATGACAAGTTATTGGGCAAACATTTCCCAAACTGTTCTACACATAGAACATAAATGTTCAGTACTATAGTAACAGATACTCCTTAAAAAAGTATTCAAACGTCAAAAAGAGCATGAAACCCTTTGATTACATTTTCCCTGCTGTAGCATCATCAGTGGGTGCCTAGCTAATGGTGGTAAGTAAACATTGCGTAAGTTCAATGGTTTAAATAGTGTTAGACTTCAGGCAAGTGGTTTGTGCAGTATGTGCCTCAGTTTCCTTATCTGTCATGTGAAAATATTTACAATCGTTTCCTCATAAGGTAAGACTAAATCTTTTAGAAGGAGGCATGGAAGACCTTGGGGTCAACACATGTATCTTAGACGTGACATAGAAGAACTAGCCAAGAGATAAAAAATTGTAAGTTGGATTTCATCGAAATTAAAAATGCCTATTCATCCAGAGGTACCATTAACAAAATGAATATGCACGGCACAGACTGGGGAAAAAATGTTTGCAATATCTCTAACTAAAGACTGTTATCCTGAATATATAAAGAATTCTGTTAACTCAATAATAAAAAAAATAGAAGACTTGGACAGAATAGTCAGAATAATGGACTAAAGATTTGAGTAGAAACTTCACAAGGAAGATATACAAATAGTCCAAAAACAAGAAAAGTTGTGTAATACCACTAGTCATCTTGAAATTGCAAATTAAAACCATAATGAGATACTACCACATACATACTAGAACAGCCAAAATTACAAAGACTTATAATGTAAATTGCTGACAATGATTTGAGGCAACTGGACATCTCACACATTACTCGTGAGAATATAACATGGCATAACTACATTGAAAAAAACAATCTAGCAGGTTTTTTAAAAAGTGTTACACATATATATACCTTATGACCCAGAAAATCCACTGCTAGATATTTATCAAAATAAATATAGATAGATATCCATGAGGAAAAAAAAGAAAAACTTGCATTAGAATGTTCTTTAGCAGCTTTAATCATAAAGAGCCCAAACTAGAAACAACCTAAGTGTTCATCAACAGAAGAATGGATAAAGAAATCATGGTATGCTTACGTAATGCGATACTACTAGACCACGTGAAAGGACTGAAACGACATAACATGGATGGATCTTACAAACACTATGCTAAGAAAAAACTCATTCACGTGGAGTTCTGTAACAGGCAAGAACTAAACTTCGATGAAAACCAAATAGTTGTTGCCTTTTTGTGGAGCAAGTATGCAGAATGACTCCAAAGGGCAAGAAAAGAACTTTCTAGAGTAAAGAAAATCTTGTATATTTTGAAAGAGGTGTGGGTTAAGTGATGGTACTTATTTGTCAAAACTCATTAACTCTCTACACATATAATCAGGGATTTCACTCTACGCAAATTATACTTCATTATACAAATAAATGGAGAAGAGGTTGTAATGTCATGTCTCAATTGCCAAAAATAGAACTTGATTAAAACTATCATGCACGTTTGTGTTTCATATAATACAATTTAGAGCTGGGGAGGGATTTGGAAATGTTTCCAAATTCCACCCTTTTATTTCATTTCTCTGTTGAATGTTTCTGCTGTGAAGAAATCTCGAATGGCTTGAGATTGTAGAGCTAAACAAATTACATAAAATTCCCTTAGATTATAATTAAAGCTGTGAAATGATGATGGTGATGACAAATTTAAAGCAGTTTGAGGACACACATAATGATGAAAGTATACAGTTCTGTGAAGGCCTTTTACTTTCATGTGGTCAACAGGGCTAAATTTTCAAGCGGATGAATGGGCAGATAAATTCTGTTGCTGTACCAAAATCCAACATTTTTCAGAAGTTATGGTGCTGAAATATTGTCATTCTTCTCATGAGGCCATTGCAATCTGGATTATAATTTCTGTAATATTACCGTGAGGTCTCATAGTATATCTGTGAATATGAATAGTGTTCCTTTGAATCTTTGTAGTATATGATTAAAAAATAGTAATAAGCTCTTTGCATCTTCTAGGAAGTTAGAGGTGTTTGCTCTTGTCCTTGACTCTAGCAGTACCCATTCATTGAAAATGCTTTGAGATATCTTAACATTAGGATTTGTTTTAAAGCGGCTAAAAATAATTGTTACAAGTGATCTAATTTTTAAAATTCTACCCAAGCTTAATCCCGCTGCATTTTAATGAACATATAGTAATGGCAATGGTAGGGATTTCTTTCCTTCTTCACCCACACCTAAAATGGCCCCATGTAGGATGATATGTACTTGATGCCGGTTTATTATTCAAAAATATATTTTGCTTCATACAAGAAATAAATTTTGATATTCAAACATGGTAAAGTGTAAGATTATGAATTCCATACTCATCCGGAATCAGTAAATCTATATTTTCCAACTTGCAATTAATATTCAACTTGCACCCTGGTATAGCGAAACTTTGTTTTTTAGGATAAGGGATGCAGAATGGCAGGCACCAAAATTTCAGATTCAGTTCAGTACGTCTGTAACATCCTTAAGAGATCGTTCTGACACCAAAACTATTTAAAAGAACCAGAGTTATCGTTGGTGACATTTGCAGGAGGCTGTGAGTTGGATAGGAGAACCAGAGCAAATAAAATTTAAATCGACATTTAGCCACCCTGTGTAAATAGAATTCGCTCACAGAATCTCTCTCAGACATCCCTTGATAATTGAAGTCTGAGTTAATTTTTAATTGTTTTGGTTTTTGTTTTGTTTTTTCCTCCATTAAAATTATTAGAGTAAAGTATGGCAATTTTCAGCTTTCTTTTTCTTTAAAACTTTTTAGAATATATTTTGCCCATATAAATGGTTTTAACATGTTTCTGCAATGTTTCACACATTTTACTTGAATAAATGCATGACCATTTCTTGATACTTCTTCAGTAGGAAGAAGTTTGTATTGCTTTATATACTATAAAGCAAGAAGCGTTATAATGTAGACCATGAGGTGGGGAAAACAATCTTGTTCAGAAGCTTATCTGCTGATGTTTCAGGATAATAAAATTTGCCATTTCAGTATTTCAGATTCGAGTGTTTCAACGTAGGTGATGTAGACAAAACTTTACTAAATGCATATGTACTTAGCAAGATGTTCAATGGATAGGATTATACACATGATAGAACCAAGTGATCATAGAATGACTAGTAAAAATAAAATAGGAAATTTAAAAATCCTTACAGATTTTAAGACCCTATGGAAAGAAAGTTGTCAAGCTATTTCACATGTAAATAGTTGAAATAAGCACCTATATGGTGCCTCCCCACGCTAAGTCCTTACCTCTTTTTATTCTCACAACAATTTTATGAAGTAAATACTTTTTATTACTTCATCAGGTGGTAATACTAGTATTACCTTCATTTTACAGATGAGGTAAAAAACGTGTGACAGGTTCACAAAGCTAAGGAGTGGAAGAAGCCAGGTTTGAACCTAGGCAACCTGGTTCCTAAGTCTGGGGTCCTAATTCCTACCCTCTGTTCTCTAACTGGATTCACTATTATCTCTCTATTAAGGCAGGCATGTTGAAGCCTTCTACCACCACTGACGAATTTGCTCAGCCAACATGTTTTATGCAACACCTACCATGTGTCAAGTACTATTTCTTCCGCTCATTTAGCAATTATGTAACTAAGTAATCATTCCAATTAGACACCCCCCCCCCATTCTTTTCTAGCCAGTTTGGGCCACCTCTCCAGGCAGCCTGACCATAATGCTCAGTCAGAAAAAATTTCTTGAAAAGAGAGGCTATTACTAGTCCCTCCATCAACATGTTAGTTCATTGGTTCTCAAAGCGTGCCACATTCTAGAATCTGCTTGAAACCCTTTTAAAATTCCAATGTTCAGGCTGCACACCATACCAAACTCAATCAAAATCTCTTGGGGAGACTCCCAGGGAGCACTCTTTTTATCTCCCCAAGAAATTCAGTGGAAGGCAAACTTTGGGAGCCAACGTGTTAAAGGATTTTTTTTAATTAGCAAGCCGTCTAAAATAGCCCCAAGTGCCCCATTACCAACATGAATAGTAATGTAAAATATAAGTGTTAAATTATCTGAATTGGTAAGATTCCCTAATATTGAGGTCAAGCAAACTGTGATTCAGTTCTTCACTCGACTACTTCATAGCTTTGTGACTTTGGGAAAATCACTTTTATGAACCTCAATTTCCTGATCTGTGGAGGGAATAGGATAATTTTTACCTCTCTGAATCTTTGTAAGAATTAAATAGAAAAACTAACACGAAGCCAAAATGTTCTGCCTTCCCAGGACTTCACCTAAAATGCACTTGCTGACGTTAATTACTGTGCTCAAGTACCCATTAGCTTGATCCCCTGATAAATACAACTGATCCGAGTTTTCCAGGTAGCTTCTCACGCATGCCTGCTAGGAGTTCCCTTACGCTTTTCCCTTCCGGCCCCTCCCCTTCCCTCTGAGTTTCCACCCCTGCTGCCAGTTAGTGACACCATCACTCGTTTGAAAAGTGCTTTCCTCTGCTGGCCATCACTGCCATCAGCCTCAATTTGGCCTCCAGCTCAAATGCGAGGCAAGCTTTCCTTCGTAATTCATAATAGCACCGTGGAGAACAGCCTACAACAGTCAACAAGAACTCACGGAAGTTCCCCAAATGACAGACTGACTTAACAACTGCTATTAGATGTTACAAAGGTCGGAGCTCACAGGTCCCTCTCGGCTCTGAGGTCGCTCACCAGGGCACCTTTCTCTCCAGCACCTCAACGCACAAGAGTCATCTCTCCCTGTGCCACGAGGATGCATTGTTCAGTGCAGGCTATGGTGCTGTTTCTCCAAACTTCAGAGCACATTTGTCAAGGGGCTGGGCCCGCTGGTCTCGAGCTGTCTCCACAGAGCTTCCCTAACTTCTGTCCCTCCCTTATCCCAGTCTCTCCAGGACGGAAGGTACAAATCTTGCCGCAGGTCGTTCTGGCTGGTCCACAAATGATGCTTGGTGATTCATCATCACTGTACCTCCAACTCAATTCCACCCTCATTTCTCTTCCATTACAGCCGCAAACGTAGTTTGATCTGTTGCGACATTTGGGGTAGATCACAAGAGTTTCCTACCACTACACTGTGCACGTAAAGTAGAAATGCAAAGGGAGAGGAGAAAAAAGAAAATTGGAATGAGAGCACATGAGGCTGATCCTACCCTTATTTCTCTAATTGTTCATGAGGCTACAGTTGATACTTATAATTTCATTCTTCCACTCTCCATTTTGGGTTCCCATTACCTACAGAGGGCACTTGATCTTTGTGGGGTGACCCAAGCCTTTATGTCCGAAGGATCTGAGCTCTCCATGACCTGAATTAGGTTACTCGTGTCTTGAATACTTCAACTACTAGACACAACAGCTAGTACTAGGAGATACCTCAAAGGACTTTTAGGTTTCCAGACATACTCCTCCCTGCTTCATGTGTAGCAGAAACACATTTTCCCTTGGTAACCAGGATCAATTACCCTAGGCAGCATACTAACCCTGTTATTGCCTACTGGGGCCATGATATAGGAGCCCAAAATAATCAACTGGTCATCTCAGAACTTCCAGTTCAATGGAACCGTTGTTATATCTCAGTATAAGCATTCCCCCATTGTGTACTAAGGTTCTTATCTAGAAGAGAGCCTCAAACCACGAGGACAGGAGGCTAAAATTTGTGACTCGGTCATTTGGGTACTAGTAATGCAAACCGTTTCCTAGTCTTGCTATGTGTTGGGTACTCTCCAAAGTGATTTACATACGCTGATTTATTTACCCACAGTACTATTATTATCCCCTTTCAGGTTAGAAACTAAAGTAACATGCAGGGTCACACAGCTATTCGGTGGTCAATCTGCGATTCAAACTCAGACAATTTCATAGCAGATTCCATTCAAAAGCATGGAATTAACTACCAGACTGTAGTAATTCTCAGTCACAGTCAGAAGTGCTAGTCCTACTTTCACCACTTGGCTCTTTGCCCCATGTATCCTCATCATTAGAGAAGAGGCATCACATATGTGTTCATGGTTTCAGAGCATATCCTGTATGACAGCACCCCGGATTACGAAGATGTTGTCCCCCAAATCATACAATGACTGTGTTTCTAACAGGCCATTCCACATTCTATCAAGCCAGCCATTTCTAGGTAATCAGCTGGTTTCATATAAGCCCAATGAATCATGTGTTTAATAGCACTTTGCCTTACTTTGTATTTTTGGTGAAATAAAGTTCCTATATTATGTGGCTATCATGGGCGTAAGCAGGACGCTGAAGGAGAGGTGCTGAAGAAGCATGGTGGGCTGGAAGGCCAACCCACGCCCCAAATAAGTGTCTATTCCAGTGAGGACAAATCACTGCTCCCTTTGTAATCCACCAAGTTGAATGGTATTGGCCTGCATCCATTAAGCCAGGAGCTTTTCCTCCCATCAGAGGATGGAATTCTATTGGGGTTTAGCCTAGGCTTCTGATTGTGCAGCTTAGGCCCTCAACAGAAGCAGTGGCCAGAACAACAGTAGCCAGCAATACACTAACACACGGAAGAGGAAAGTCCACACTCCTACGTCTTTTTACATTTCCATTCCACCACGGTGGTCAACTTGTGGCTGTGCCATTGAGCAAGCATGGAGGTGGCTTGGGAAAGAGGTTGGCACCCACAAAGGGCATCATTTGGTCCTCCCGATTATTAAAATCCTTTGTAAAAGGGAATCTTTTGCGAAGCACTCACCTGGCTGACGAATAACCTTATACACTTGGTCTACTCTGAGAAGTCCTCTAAATCAGTGGTTCCCAACCCCCGAGCCACGGACCGGTATCAGTCCGCGGCCTGTTAGGAACCAGGCCACACAGCAGGAGGTGAGCAGAGGGTGGGTGAGCGAAGCTTCATCGGCCGCTCCCCATGGCTCCCCATCGCTCGCATTACCGCCTGAGCCATCCCCCGCCCCCGCCATCCGTGGAAAAATTGTCTTGCATGAAAGACACCGGTCCCTGGTGCCAAAAAGGTTGGGGACCGCTGCTCGAAAGAACATATCCCCAAACCTCCTCGTCACCAGTCACGTGATTTTCTTGCTTGCAAGTCACTGACCTACTGACCAAATCTTTAGCTGCCACCCATGGATCAGTGCGCAACTGTGTCTTCAAACACGCAAAGTAAACGATCAGATATACGGCTCAAAGTTTTGTCCCTTGGAGGGGGTTTCTTCCCCTACTGAAGAGACAGTCTGCAGTGGGCTGTAATTCCGTCGTATGTGTAATCATCACCATTCCAAACCTAAGGGTCATATTCATTCTCTATACTCTTAACTTTCACATAAGAGACCTATCATGACTGTGGGTTCAACTGGCACCACAATTCAATAAACACACATTGAGATTCCACTTCTAATTTTCAACGATATTATCCCTATGCTAGAACAAATAATATGCTACTCTTTCAGGGTAGGCATAGGAATCCATGTTTTTCTGAATCAGCTCCTATGAGCTGATAATGTTAAACACTGCTTCTGTCACCGTTTTTCTTTATATTCTCCAGTGTAGGAGAATGTAAATGCTTCTTTACATTCTCCAGTGTAGGTACAAGGGGTCAGCCCAAACCACAGTCCTTGTATACTCTTCTGCCTCTGCCTTATGCCCTATGTGCTTTTTATGTTGGTAGCCATTCCCTCTGGCCAAGACTTCCTTTCAATACACATTTCATTACAGATAAGCTCAGGTTAAAAAACTTAGTAAATATTTAGTCCTGTAAGACATGGAATACCAGTGCCCCAATTTCTAAAGATAATGAACTTTGCTGCCTTTAGACATAACCAAGTCAAATACTTTATCTCAGATTCTTGTTTCCTTTAAGATGTGTTGCCCACCTATCCTTCAGATACTAACTATGTCCCAAAAGTCAGGGGTTTTTGTTGCAGACAAAATAATCCATTCTAGCTAGTTTAAGCTCAAAAAGATTTATTTAGGTTATAGGTTAGTATGATGAAACATACTCGATGTTACATTCCAGGAATCAGTCCCCCAAATCAAGGGAGTTCAAGCCTCTGTCACGATCAGAAAGCTGCAGAGTCAGGAATTTTCCACCACGACTACCAGCTCTGGAAATGTATCCCGTCTGCCTTGATTGAGAAGTCTACTGCCTCCAGAAACCATCTACCAAATTAGGAATTCACCCCCATGTCCCCCTGCTCCATCATCATGCTAATTTGGATAGATCATATTTTTAAAATGCATACTTCTTGTCCTACCCTTCTTCCCATCAAATTCAGCTGCAAATCAAAGTCTTGACTATGTACATCTAATAGGAAAAATGTAAACTAAATATGCAACTCCAGAGCTAAAACAGTCTGGCTAGGGTAGGTTTTTAGGTCTCCAGCCTCTACACTATGCAAAGGAATGCCAGAACGATGTTAGGGTGGGTTAAGGGTGGTGGTTGGGTGGACCCATCATCTCTGCTGGATCACATAGTGTCTTAATACCAGAAGAGATCAACTTTAATCCTCTAGGTAGTGGCAGTTCCAGATTATGTTTTCATTTTAGAAAGATCATTCTAGACTTTAGTTGGAGACAGAGTGTCATGCTGCAGGACTGGATACTGGGATCTTACAGTTTATTCTCAACATCACCCAGAAGTCATGATGAGCATCTAAACTAAGGCAATGGCAGATGAGGAGGAGGGGTTGGCTACCAAAAATGATGAATGAATTCACAAAATGTCTCGACTTACCAAACGTTGAAGGTAATAGAATGAGCTTTCTAAAATGAAAATATAATCTACGACTGCCACTGCCTAGAACATTAAAATCAAACTCTTCAGGTTAACAAATAAGTCACCGTGAGAAATATGGGATGACTTGATCTACCATGAAAGTTTTTTAGGCTTAATTCTCATTCGTGTTCAAGTGTTAGAAGGTAAATATTTCTGTAAAAAACTTGAATTTTAAAATTTAACTGTAATTTATGCTTCCCCCATTTTGAGAAATACTATAGTTAACATAGATTTCAAGATATTCCGGTTATTTATGAAGTCTTTAAAATTTCCTTTTACTATTATTTATTATTATTCTTTACTATTATTCTTAGTTTCTATACTTAAATATGACGATGTTCAATGCATTTTATGCACCAGAAAGGCAGGACTGAGGTTTTGAAAGTACGTATTTAAAATAAGCATTAGTTTTCATCTCAAGGCATCACTGTGTATTGTCAATAATCACTTTAACAGTCAGACCTCCATTCTTCATGCTTTAAGGAAAATATAATTCTAAATTTATGATTTAGAGTTCTAGCTGTGTCATTGACAACTGAGTGTAACCGAATGATATTGCAGATATTTACAGAGGATCATTACTCCAAATATGCTTCCTTGATTGAATTTACCTCATTCCCCAACCAACTGATGCCTTAAGAATTGAAAGCATCTACATATTTCAAATGATAAGACAGATGAACAGTCTCTACAGATCTACTTGATTTCAGACTTCCTTAATATTTACAAATATGTTTGTCTTGTAATTATAATCTTGTTCTTAATATTATAATCTATTTATTATTCTCCAGTGATGTTTCAATTCCCTTATGCTTAAACTCTGCCTCATTGAGTTTTATTTTCTATTATTAGACCACACTGTGTATCACCCTCCTATGTTTTAAAAGAGTCATTACAGTTTTATTCTTTAAGAAAATTTCACAGTTCTTTCCTTTATGGTGGGTTCTGTTTTCTGTTGGTAATACAGACAAGTAACTAACACTAAATTAAGGAATTAATCTCGTATTCCAAAAGGATACATGGTATTATATTTCTGAGCCGTTGTTGTTGACCCATATACAGTCCAGTGATGGCGAGGAGAGGAAAAGTGGAGAGAGCGGTAGCTTATAAAGCACGACCTTCCCGTTTGTCTATAAAGTTTCTCCAGGGGGGAAAAAGATTTCTCATATGTGACTACTTAGGAAGAAAGAAATACAAGAACTGAACATAAATAAATAACCACATTTATTTTCTAAAGTTTTACTCAATTTTACCCCCACTTTTTCCGGAAGGACATTAAGACAAATTAAAAAAATATTTAAAATAGCAAGTTAGTATAAATTAAAAGTTGAATGAAAGAAGAAAGAAAATCCAAGGGCAGGCAAGTTGAAAGGTGTACTCTCGTGAGCACCTTCGTTCTTGCTCCTGATAAGTCCTACGTTTGACAGCATTGTAAGGGCAAACCTAGAAAGGGAAACCAAGTCAATTCCATCGTTCTCAGCAACCAAAAGACAAAACAAGCCAATTGTGTAGAACAAGGATTCTCTGTATTAAATCAGATAGGAGTTTCTCTGGTGGGTTCTCTCGAATAGAACACAGAGGCATGGAATTGAGAACATCCTTGAAAGTCATCTCTGAGTAGATGAAAAGACAAGTTTCGGGGAGCTTTTTTGTAATCCTAAAGGGAACTGCCTAAAATAACAGAAAAGGGGTTTGTGGGAAGGTCGGACAGTGATACTGAAAATTATTGACAATTTCTGCTCATAACATAATCAAATATGTGGAGGAAAATACCTGACCACCTAATAAATTATGGTCTTAAAACCCAGCAACCTAGCAGCATAAGGAGGCATAGCCAAGAGGAAGTGCTCTCAGCTCAGTCTTCCTCTCTCGCCCTTATTGGCTGATTCAGCTGTAAACCTGTTCCACCCTTTTCACATGCCCATCCACGCTTATATCTTCTGGGTTTGAATCTTTGCCATCGTTGTAAAAAAAAAAAAAAAAAAAAAAAAAGAAAAAAGAAAGAAAGAAAATTGGGGGTCATTTTTTTTCCCACAGTTTTTACTTTATTGATATGAAAAGCTTTGTGCTTTTTCCTCCCTGGCCTCACCTGCTATTAAGTCCTCCGCATTAACAGTGGCAAAATGCCATTGCCTGTAGCTCTGTAATTATTCTGGTCCCCTGGCATTAGCTATTGTGGTGGTGCTTTTGTCCTTGCCAATTCCTCCTCCTTTCTCTACAAAACAGCTTTACTGAGGAATGATTGATAGGCAAGAAACAGCACATGTTTCAAGTATACAATTTGATGAGTGTGGGCATACGTATTCACCTGTGCAACCATCATAATGGCCAAGATAATTAACATATCCATCACCTCCGAAAGATGACTTCTTAACAAATTCTTTAGTGCAAAATGTAGTACTGTAACTATAGGTATTGATACAATGTTATACAGCAGATCACTAGAAATTACTCACCCTGCAGAGCTGAACATTATATCCACTGAACTGCAACTCCCCATTCCTCTCCCCCAACCCCTGGAAACCACCATTATACTCTCTGCTTCTATGAGTTTAACAATTTTAGATGCCTTATATAAGTGGAATCATGTAGTATTTGTCCTTCTGTGACTAGCTTATTTCACGTAGCATCATAATCTTCATGTCAAAGCATATGGTAGAATTTCCTACTTTTAAAAGGCTGAATAGTATTCCGTTGTATGTACATACCACAATTTTTTTAATCCCTCCATCTGCTGATGGATGTTTAGGTTGTTTTCATATCTTGGTTATTATGAATCATGCTGCAATGAACATGGGAATGCAAATATCTTCTCATATCAGTTGGTTATTTGTAGGTTTTCTTTAGAGAAATGTATATTCAAGTCATTTGCCTAGTCTTTAAATGGGTTATTTGTTTTTTTGCTATTGAGTTGTATGAGTTCCTTATATATTTTGGATATCAACCTTTTATCAGATACATAGTTTGCAAGTATTTTCTCCCAATCCATAGGTTGCCTTCTCAATCTGTTGATGGTGTCATTTGCTGAGCAGAAGCTTTGTAGTTTGATGTAGTCCCACTCATCTATTTTTGCTTTTGTTGCTTGTGCTTTTGGTATCATATTCAAGAAATCACTGTCAAGACCAATGTCAAGAAAATTTTCCCCCATGTTTTCTTTGAGGAGTTTCATAGTTTCATGTTTTACATTTAAGTTTTTAATTCATTTTGAGTTGATTTTTGCATATGGTATAAGGGTCCAATTTCATTCTCTTGTAGACATCCAGTTTTCCCAACACTATTTGTTGAAGAGACTGTCCTTTTCCCATTATGTCTTCTTGACACCAATGCCAAAGATCAGCTGACTGTGAATGTGTGGACTTATTTCTGTGCTCTCTATTCCATTCCCTTGGTCTATATGTCTTCATGCCAGTACCACACTGTTTTAATTAATGTAGCTTTGTGATATATATATATATAGCTCCGCGGCATGTGGGATCCTCCCGGACCGGGGCACGAACCTGCGTCCCCTGCATCGGCAGGCAGACTCTCAACCACTGTGCCACCAGGGAAGCCCTGTGATATATTTTTAGTCAGGAAGTGTTACCTCTCCAGATCTGTCCCCACTCAAGATTGTTTTGGCTGTTAAGGGTCTCTTCTGGTTCTGTATAAATTTTCAGATTATTTTTTCTATTTCAGTAAAAAATGCCATTGGGATTTTGATAGGGATTACATCAAATCTATAGAGTACGCTAAGTGTGGACATTTTAACAATATTGTCTTCTAATCTATGAACACAGGATGTCCTTACATTTATTCGTGTCATCTTCAATTTCTTTCATTAACATTTTGTTGTTTTCAATGCACAAGTCCTCCTTGGTTTATTCCTAATTATTTTATTATTTTTCAGTGCTGCTGTAAATGAGATTGTTTTCTTAATTTCCTCTTCAGATAGTTCATTGTTAGTGTATAGGAGCACAACTGATTTTTATATGTTGATTTTGTGTCCTGCTGCATTACTGAATTTGTTTATTAGTTCTAACTTTTTTGTCTGGAGTCTTTAAGATTTTCTACATATAAGATGATATCATCTGAAAACAAAGATAATTTTACTTATTTTTTTCTGAGTTAAATGCCTTTTATTTCTTTTTCTTGCTTAATTACCCTGGCTAGGACTTTCAGTCCTATGTTGAGTAGAAGTGGAAAGAAAGGGCACTGTTGTCTTATTCCTGATCTTAGAGGAAAAGCTTTCACTTTTTCACCCATGTATAATGTTAGCTGTGGGCTCCTCATATATGGCTATCTTAGCCCATTTGAGCTGCTGGGCTCCTCATATATGGCTATCTTAGCCCATTTGAGCTGCTGTAACCAAATACTAAATGCTACAGACTGGGTGGCTTATAAGCAACTGAATTTTATCTTTCACTGTTCTAGAGACTGGAAAGCCCAGAATTATGGTGCCAGCAGATTCAGTGTGGTGGCTGGTGAGGACCCACTTCCTGGTTCATAGATGGTACCTTCTTGCTGTGTCCTCACATGCTGAAAGGGGTGAGGGAGTTGTCTGGGGTCCCTTTTATAAGGGCTAATCCCATTAATCCCATTCCTAAGGGTCTACTCTCATGACTTAAGCACCTCCCAAAGGCCCGACCTCCTAATACCACCACCTTAGGCATTAGGTTGTTAACATATAATTTGGGGGAAACACACACATTCAGAACATAGCAGTGGTCTTTATTATGTTGAGGTAAATTCCTTCTATACTTAAATTTATTGATGGTTTTATCCTAAAAGAGTAAGGAATTTTGTTAAATGCTTTTTCTGCATCTATTGAGATGATCGTGTGATCTTTTATCCTTCATTCTATTGCTGTAGTGAATTATGTTAATTGAATCATCCTCACATCCCAGGGATAAACCCTACTTGGTCATGATGTGTGACACTTGTGTTGTGCTATTGAATTCAGCCTGCTAATCTTTTGTTGAGAATTTTCACGTCTATGCTTATCAGGAATATTGACCTGTAGTTTGTTTTCCTCAAGAGTTCTTAGTCTGGCTTTGGTAGGAGAGTCATGAGTTTGGAAGTGATCCCTCATAAAATGAGTCTGGAAGTGATCCCTCCTCTTCAACTTGTTAGAAGAGTTTGGGAAGTGTTGGCAATAATTATTCTTTAAATATTTGATATAATTCACCAGTGAAGCCATCTGTTCATGGGCTTTCTTTGTTGGGAGGTTTCTGATTACTATCCAGTCTCCTTACTCATTACTAAGTCCGTTCACATTTCCTATTTCTTCATGATTCAGTCTTAATAGGTTGTGTTTCTAGAAACTTATCCATTTCTTCTAGAGAGCCTAGGTGGTTGTACTTATATTAGACAAAATATTAAGTCAAATGTTAAGTCAAAAACTGTCACATGAGACAAGGGAGGACATGTATCATGATAACGGGGTCAATTCATCAGGAAGACACATTATAAATGTATATGCACTCAACATCTGAACACCTAAATACGTAAAGTAGACATTGACAGAAATGAAGAAATGGATAGAAATCCAACACTAGCAGGAAAATTCAAGACTCTACTTTTAATAATTGATAGAACATCCAGACAAAATCAATAAGGTAATAGTGGCTTGAGCACCACTATACACCAAATGTACCTGATAGACATCTACTGAACATTTCACCCAAAGGTAGCAGAATACAGTCTTTTCAAGCACACACAGAACATTCTCCAGGATAGATCACAAAACAAGTTTCAACAAATTTAACAAAATTGAAATCATACCAAGTGTCTTTTCTGATCACAGTACAATCACACTGAATCAACAACAAATGGAAAACTGGAAAATTCACAAATATATGGAAATTAAACAACCCACACCTGAACAACCAATAGGTCAAAAAAATTCAAAAGGGGAAATTAGAAAATATCTTGAATGAAAAGAAAAACAACATACCAAAACTTACTAGACACAGCAAAAGCAATACAAAGAGGGAAATTTATAGTAATAAATACCTACAGTAACAAAAACAAAGGTTCTCAGATAAACAAGTTAATGTTATACCTCAACGAACTATAAAAAGAACAAATTAAGCTCAAAGTTAGCATAAAGATGGAAATAATAAAGATTAGAGCAGAAATATGCAATAGAGACGAGAAAAAGAATAGAAAAAAACCAACAAAACTAAGAAATGATATTCAAAATGGTGTTTTGAAATGATAAACAAAATTGACAAACCTTTAGCTAGACTAAGACTATGAAAAAAAGGGAGAAGACTCATAAAATTAGAAGTGAAAGAGAAGGTATTACAACTGATGCCACAGAAATTAAAAGGATGAGAGACTGCTGTGGTTTCTATAGGGAAACGTGATCCAAGGCTCCCTAGATGTCACCAGCGCAGGTTTTAAAAATACCCCTTGACAGAAGGCAAGGACAGGATTAAACAGGTCAGAAGGAACAAGCCAGAAGAGCAGTGTCTTCTTAGTATTTAAATCTCTTGGGCTGGGCTTCGCTGGTGGTACAGTGGTTAAGAATCCACCTGCCAATGCAGGGGACACGGGTTCGAGCCCTGGTCTGGAAAGATCCCACATACCTCAGAGCAACTAAGCCCGTGCACCACAACTACTGAGCCTGTGCTCTAGAGCTCGCGAGCCACAACTACTGAGGCCCACGTGCTACAACTACTGAGCCCATGCCTAGAGCCCGTGCTCCTCAACAAGAGAAGCCACCGCAATGAGAAGCACATACACCACAACGAAGAGTAGCCTCCGCTCGCTGCAACTAGAGAAAGCCTGCGCGCGGCAACAAAGACCTGATGCAGCCAAAAATAAATAAAAATAAAAAACTAAAAATAAACCCCTTGGGCTTAAAAGGCTTGCACTGAGTTGAAGAAATTCAACATAAATGGAGAGAAAGGTAAAACCATTGTTATTGTTGGACTGAAGACAAAAAGCCCACCCTTTATCCTTGATAAATTACAGAGGCCTTCTTGAAATAATTCAGGATCATGTGGAAAATTATGGGATAGTTCTGTATAGCCTGTAATAAAATATTGTCATCGTCTATTTCTTCCAAGCAGCGTTACCAGGCCTTTTATTCAGCCCACAGACAGTGTTTCGTTTCTCAGGCACCTTTGCAGTCCCTGGTTTTCTCATCGCCTCTCCCTGCTTTACACGGCTCGCCCTGCAGGGATCCTCCCTGAGCTTCCCTGTACTTGCTCTTGTCTCCTACTGTCAAAATTCCTATGGATTCTAGTCCTGTTCTACAAAATACTGGCTGTATCTTTGGATTGGCATGCACTCGTATCTCCCTGGATTGAATGGTGACCCTGGCGATTATCACCTGTACCCTACCTACCAGTCATTAGATGCTGTCAAGTCCCTCCCCTCTGTTCTCTGCACAGCCTGTGCTCCTTGTTCAGTCTCTAATGTGGATCCACCGTCAGTTTCTGTCCACAGTGTAGCCTCCCTGGCATCTAGTTCCCACACTCCCCTCCACGTGATGTTTCTGAAACGTAATAACAACAACAACGGCTAGCATGCTACACAGCCAGCATCTCTGCTAAGAGCTTTACATGGATTGCTATACTTAACTCTAAAACACAATCAGGAAAGAACTATTATTAATCCCATTTTATAGATAAGGGACCAAGATTCAGTAGTTATGTAACTTACCCAGGGACACACAGTAGTTAAGTTGATGTATCTGAGACTCAGGTCTGACCTCAAACCCTGTAGGATGAACCTCTGCTATACACTCTCCCACACACCCTTGAAAATCATCATTGGTTCTCTAGGTAAAAGGGTCTGAGACAGTCCCTTCCGTGTGACTCCCAAAGCCTTCCCTGTCACCTCCTGAATTCTCCTGTCTCTGTATAATCTAAAGTCCAATCATATCAAGCCAATTGCTCTTTTCCAAATTATCCTCGTTTCTGGTCTCTTATGCACGCTGTTGTTTCAGTTTTTCCTAATATTCTGTCTGAAAACTCATGTGCTGTTTTAGATATACCATACTTTATTCATAGGTATGAGTTTAATTATTTTATCAAAAACCTTGCTGAAATCAAGGTATGTTGTACTGGTTGCTTTTCCCCTGATTATTAAGCCTTAGGCTTCTTGAATTTAATCTTTCTAATTGGGTTTCACGTTAACCCTGGTTAAGGAGTAAACCAGGTTCAAACACACAAGTCCCTTTAACTCTCTTTACTAAATATCCTAGAACTACTGAAGTTGAAGCCTGATATTTTCTTTTTGCCCCTTAATATCACTCCATAGAGCAGAGTGTCATTACTGTTAAAATTACTGGAAGTGTTTACCCAGATACGTTATTTGTCAAATTTGATTCCCCTTGAAAAAAAGAAAGGCTCCTTTTAGATCCAATTCACTAAGCATCGATAAAATAAAAACAATTATAAATTGAATTTCCATGCAAATGTGGCCTTTCCCCTCTTCTGCATGACTGCACATTCATCAAACTACTATGCCTTATTGTTGACAGAGTAGAATAACCAAAAAATAACCATGTTCGAATTGTTTTGCTAGTTGCCAAGGTCAAGATTCATTTTTTTCCCCAAGAAAGTTTATAAAGGTCATTAGAGTTTAAGGAAAGTTTGGATTCCCTACTTATCCAAAAGCTGTAGAGGAACTGATTCTCATAAACATTCAATTAGGTCTTTGAAGAAAAAGATTCATATTTCTATCAACTACAGAGAAAAGTATTGCTAAATGTCTCATTCTCAAAGGGCCTGAAGCAATTGTGGCATTTAAAAGAAATATTTCAGTAATTTATTATGATAAAAAATTAAGTGGTATGGTAACATGCAGGAAACGTTAGCTAAGCTTCGCACTGTGCTTAGTCTCGATCTATCCCTCTTCTGAGTAGTGGCCTGTCTGCGACTGAGCCTCAGATAAAAGGATGCGTGGAACCTTTGCGGAAAGTTCAGGACAGAAACTCTTACATGGATAACCCACAGTCCTCAAGAACTCCTGGGGCTGTGGCTATCTGCATCACATTTTTCAAGAAGGTAATATATTTTATTCGGTGCATGATTCAGCACTACTGAAACAACCTCAATTTCAGGACTTCTGCCAATAATACCTTATGAGGGTAAACTAACATGATTCGTTTAAGGAATATTAATGTTCCAATACTGTTTCTGAAATTGTCTGGGTCACCAGAGCAGTAGACAGTCTCTCCTTTCACTGAAATGTAGGTTTCTGATACTTCCCACCATCACACCACCTCTCACGCTCACTGCAGAATTTCACATTTCTAACCGGAATTAGCTCTAGGGGAAAAAACTTCCCTTTTTAAATATCGTAATTGTTCCCTCTTTCAATTTGATTCAGATTTCGTGTTCCGGTGAACTCGGATTGTTACTGAAATAAGTTGTCTGAGAATCATGTCTGTGAACCTGTGAAGCAATTGCTAAGGGGAGAAGTATAAAACTAACTAATGCGTTCGTCATGCAGTGTTTAATTTGAAATCAATGGGTCAATGCAGTCTGTGCTGCAAAGCCTGGAAAGTTGAAAGTTTCCAATCTGTGATTAGAAAAATGTCACAAGAGAGTTCGGCAGTTGTATGCTTATCTGACTGTAAATCTCTCTGCCTGTCTCTTTCTCTGTGTTCCTCTGTCTGTCTGTCTGTCTCTGCTTTAAAAAGTAAAGGTCATTAGAGTCAGAGATTTGATAACCAGAACGTTCTATTTATTAGCAAATTTACAAAAGATAAAAGGAAGCTCCTTTAATAAACAGAATATACCAAAATAAAATTAGGGGAGAATGATGGCTGTAAAGGAGAAAAAAACTGACAAACAAATAACAAAACTTCAGGAGCTTTCAACAAAAAGAAATGAATTAGCTTCACGTCCACAGGCTCCAGTTTCAGTGTTGGGGTTAGATCCAACAGATAAATTATAGCTGAACACCAGGGAGAAGAGTAACTAAATACATCTACTGCCTTTGCATTTTTTCTAAAATATACACAACTATTTATGTCCTATTTCTGTTTCTGCTACTTTGTGTTTACATTAAAAAATAGTGTGTATTCTTGAAGATGCGTGTGCATATGCAAACATACACACTTGGACAGAAAGACTCCTGTGCTTTCCAATTACTTGTACCAAGGAGAGGACAGGATATTGGGGGCAAGGGCCCATCACCACTGTCTGCAGCCACATATCACTTATAACAAGTGCAGACTCAGGCATGGGGAGGAAAATCCCCTCAGTGGATTCCTAGCCTTGTCAATACAACTCTTCATTCATGAAATGTTTATTATATGTGTGACATGTACTACTGTTAATTAACTCCAGAAATATTTTTGAAGCTGTAATTAAATTTAGCATCACCTTTACTCTTTGTGGTTTTGTTGCTTATCCATTTTTAATGAATTTTGCTTCTTGCAAATAATGTTGTAATAGCAACAATGCCTCATTTTTATTGTTCTGTTGCATGTCAGGTATTTTGTAATCATGGTGAAGAGTTCCAAATGTTACTTAGGGAATTTGAGCGGTATGTACTTTTTATGTAGATAATTCACATCCACTACCACCAATCCCTTCTGGTTCTGAGATACAGCCCTAGGTATATATCTATGTGTATAGATAAGGAAACCAACCCAGAGAAGTTAAGAAGACTGTCCTTGGTCACGTGACCAGCAAGACACAGATATTTACCATAGCCAGAACACGGAAGCAACCTAAATGTCCGTTGATGGAAAAATGGATAAAGAAGATGTGGTACATATACACAATGGAACATATATACTCATCCGTAAAAAAGAGAATGAAATAATGCCATTTGCAGTGACATGGATGGACCTAGAGATGATCATACTAAGTGAAGTAAGTCAGACAGAGAAAGACAAATATGATGTCACCTGTATGTGGAATCTAAAAAATGGTACAAATGAACCTATTTACAAAACAGAAAGAGTCACAGTTGTAGAAAAAAAAACTTATGCTTGCCAAGGGGGAAGGGGGTGGGGGGAGTGGGGAGGGATAAACTGGAAGATTGGGATTGACATATACACACTACTATATATACAGACACACACATAGAATTACAAAGTACAGTTTCCATTATTGATATTTCTATTCAAGGCTGGTATTTTTACTTAAGTAAGGACTCTTGTTTTAGAAGATTTGAAAAATAGTACTAGTCAGATTTTTTGTTAATTTTTCTCCCTTTTATAATGATAGCTCTGTGCTCTTATGATCCTACATCCAGATTATAAAAAAAATACTCGGTATCTTTTAGATCTATATTCATTAGGTTTTTAAAAACTACAACGGGCTCTCGCAGGATTCCAATTCTATGAATTTCTATGAATATGTAGCCGTAGTTTTTCAGGGTATCTCTTGGCCTTTTGGTTTAGCAACTCCAGGTCAGTTTGCCATTAACATTTCAGAAACCAAAAAGATATACACTAGCCAAATGAACATCGAAACTCCAACAGGACATTATCATAGAAATTTCTCCACTGCCATCCAATATTACACTTTCACTCACCTTTATCTTATAGTTTACAGCCTGGTTTAACAGCTTGCTCCTAGGTACTGGGTGACGGAGAGGGAGTATTCCAGTTACTTTATTCCATCTAGTCTTTTGGAGAAAGTTTCCCACAAAAACATTTTCTTTTAGCATCAGTTTGTTGCTATTTCTTTTATCACCTCCTGACAAGTTGAATAAACTTGTTCCTTTTTAGTGCTAAGACTAAAGTGTGATGTTTGTGGAAGATTCTCATGTTACCTGCTGGGTGTTGCTTTTTCAAGATTGATGCATTCAGCTCTGACTCTCCTCTCCATTTACAAAGTTTTACTCTGTACCATTTGTGATGACCTCTGTGACATTTTGTTTTGTCCTAAAACAGAGCCTTAGTGTCAGGCTTTTCAGAGCATTCCCCTGGATACAATGTACTTTTGATTGACTCCATAGTCCCACAAAGGGAAAAGTTCAGCTGTGATTCATTGATTAGGATAAACAGTTAATCTAAATAATCCATATCCACCAGGAGCGGTCAGATTTTCAAAGCAGCAACCTCTCATTAGAACAAGTGTTCTTTATTCTGGTTTCCTTGAAATGTTTAAGGTCATTAGAACAAATGTTTCCAATCACTCAGTTTGTCAAATTATTCATATGCTAGATGTCCAAGGAGCTACATGCCCCAAAGGAAGCTCCGTGTCCCTTTGATGTTCTCACAATAATGGTATCATCCCTCACGATTAGCATGTTATTTCCTCTTCTCATAGCCTTTATTTTCTATTTCTTCATGCACAAGTATGCTTTTTATTTTATTTGAAGCTGTCTCAAATTCTTTCTAGAAAACAGATCGCTAAACCTTTAACGATGTTCAAGTTTCCATCAGTTGCATTATGTGGGCACCGCCATTGTCATTTTCATGGCCTTGCTCCACACTGATCACAGAATAAAGTACTTAAAATGCTCAGAACAAGAGGAGATGGGAACCTGGGCACTCATGAACCAGGGTGTTTCCAGTCAGTAAGTGCCTTTTCATCACTGTGCATTCTGAAGGCATTTTATACACAGTATGATGTTCTTCCTCATAAAAATCCTCTAATACTAATGACAACTCACAGATGGATGTAATTTACCCAGAGTCACACATTTCCCAAAGGATGGAACGAGCTTGGATCTAAAAGTTGTGTGAATGCGAAAGCTCATCAATAGAACGGTGGAAAGACCTTGCAGGCAGGAAAACCCATGTGGGATCCTGACTGTTGCCATTTATTAAGCTCTGTGATTACAGACAGATGACCTAGATTCTCTGAGTTTTAGCCTTCTTATCTATAAGATGTGAATAACATCTGCTTCCTAGAATCCTTGAGGGAGTGAAATAAGATAATATACACGAAGCACTGAATAGAGTACCTGATACATTCTAGACTCAAGAAATGGAAGTTCCTGAAAAAACTAAAACTAGAGTTGCCGTATAAACCAGCAATCCCACTCCTGGGCATATACCCAGACAAAACTCTAATTCGAAAAGATACATGCACCCCAGTGTTCACTGCAGAAGTATTTACAATAGGCAAGACATGGAAGCAACCTAAAGGTCTATCAACAGATGAATGGGTAAAGAAGATGTGGTACATATATACAATGGAATACTACTCAGCCATAAAAAAGGAATGAACTAATGCCATCTGCAGCAACATGGATGGATCTAGAGATTATCATACTAAGTGAAGTAAGTTCGAGAAAAACAAACACCATATGATATCACTTATATGTGGAATCTAAAATATGACACAAATGAAACAAACTCACAGACAGAGAAGAGACTTGTGGTTGCCAAGCGGGGAGGGGTGGGGGAAGGATTGAGAGTTAGGGATTAGCAGAGGCAAGCTATTATATATAGGATGGATAAACAATAAGGTCCTACTGTACAGCACAGGGAACTATATTCAATATCCTGTGGTAAACCATAATGGAAAAGAATATATACACAGACATACATATATATATATAATTGAATCACTTTGCTGTACAGCAGAAATTAGCACAACATTGTAAATCAACTATACTCCAATAAAATAAA
>NC_041222.1:103295034-103297802 GCF_002837175.3 Physeter macrocephalus | reverse complement strand
CGGTACGCGGGCCTCTCACCGTTGTGGCCTCTCCCGTCGCGGAGCACAGGCTCCGGACGCGCAGGCTCAGCGGCCACGGCTCACGGGCCCAGCCGCTCCGCGGCACGTGGGATCTTCCCGGACCGGGGCACGAACCCGCATCCCCTGCATCGGCAGGCGGACTCTCAACCACTGCGCCACCAGGGAAGCCCCCTCTTCCCTTTTAACAGATCATTTTGTAATCTCAAATGCCTTTCTCTGGTTTTCCACTGTGTGGATCATGGGGTTTTTGGTCTGTGGTTAGCTTTCTCCTCTTCTGGTAGTTTCTCCTGGTGGCTGTTTACGTGGTCCCCCCAAGGATGTCTCATTGGATGGTGCCTTTTGCTTCCCTTGTGACCCAAGCAAAGGCGAGCTGCCTCTGCCTTCTGTGCTGATCTCAGTTCATAAGAAGACCCTGTGAAACGGCCAGGCACCCAGGAACCACCATCTCCTCTCATGATTTCAGATTCCCCAGGATCACTGGAAGGTCATGGGCATCAGAAAATGTCATAGTCAAGATCAAGCCTTACAAATCCCCTCCCTCCCCCAAAAATAATCACGGCCATCAATACAGGAGCCTAGACTATCACAAACAATATGCTGCTTTTTTAGCTCCTAGGGAAGAGAGAAAGTCGTATAGAGAAAATGACAATAATAGTAGCAATGCCCTCCAATTTTATGGAGCTTTATTCTTTCCGAAACTCTTATAGATGATATCCCTTTGAGCACAAATTTT
This sequence comes from Physeter macrocephalus, assembly GCF_002837175.3. Taxonomy (NCBI): domain Eukaryota; kingdom Metazoa; phylum Chordata; class Mammalia; order Artiodactyla; family Physeteridae; genus Physeter; species Physeter macrocephalus. The sequence goes on along the minus strand of NC_041222.1, from coordinate 103,297,048 downwards.
CAGAAGAGAACAAAACTGAGAAGGGCAATGCTAGTGTAAAAAACTGTCTGCCCTTATTCAATACCACATGTAGTAAAAATTATCTGATGTCACAGAACGGCTTATTTTGTCTTTCATAAGGAAAAAAGGACGATTTCTCAGAAGAGCTAAACATGGTTTTATTGCTAGTGCCTCTGTTCATTTATGAAACTAAAAACTTTCATGCTCTTGCTAAATTAGCAGTTCTGGAAATAATCGGGCCTTTTCACCACACTTTATTTTCAATTTTCCAGGTTGCTCTAGGCATGGAATCTTTCTATTAAATAATGTAAGAAAGACACATGGGATACATGTTCTTCAGCCTAGGCTTCTGGTCTTCAAGGTCAGCTTATGATATGGTGTTAAAACCACCAATATATGTTTAAATGCTGCTACTATGTTCAGCAATTATCAGTGAGTAAAGAAATGAAACAGATTCCCAAAGAAGTGTCTCCACATATTGCCTCAGACCCATCCCCCCCTCACTTTTGCAATAGCAGGGGTAACTGGGGTGGTGTTTTTTTTTTTCCTTTGGCCACTCCCCACGGCATGTGGGATCCTAGTCCCCCAGCCAGGGATTGAACCCGCGCCTGCTGCATTGGAAGCACAGAGTCTTAACCCCTGGACCTCTGGGGAAGTCCCCCGGGGGTGGCGTTCACACAAGAAATATTTCTATGTGACGTATTCGTTTACTCTGACCAAGAGCTCACTTATTGAGCCATTTGATGGTCAGATTTCCTGACACTCCATGGCTTCATAAAATCCCTCAAGAATCAATTTTTCAGCCAGAAGTGTTAAATACATTGTATCATGAACCAGCTGATTTTTATGTTCCCACTTAGCCAGTATATATATTGGGTGAGTCCCTGTTATTCTCCCTACGGATATAGGATACAGGGATTATATTAATGACAAAGAAATGCAAATTTCCATAAGCCTATCTTCTTAATTAAGGCAAATGATGACTGAAGTTTTGAAACAACGTGACCAAAGGTACCTCCTTGAATAACAGGGAAGCGGCACACACCCACATTAACATTCTTCAGGAAGCTGATGATGAGTTGATTTACACCCAGCTCTAGAAAATCAGCTGGCTTGAAAGGAATGATCTGATTTTGTAAAACCTAACAACTACCATCTTCCCAGAGCCATTGATTAGAAAATGAACTTTTCCTCAGTGCAGAATATTTTAACTTCAGTAGATTATGTACTCTGCAGTACAGACAGAATTCTGTGTGTCCACTGACATCAAGAAGTTTAGCTGCGATTTCCTATTTAGAGGCAACTAAGACAGGTTGAGTGTTCACGAAGCACTGAATAGAGTACCTGATACATTCTAGACTCAAGAAATGGAAGTTCCTGAAAAAACTAAAACTAGAGTTGCCGTATAAACCAGCAATCCCACTCCTGGGCATATACCCAGACAAAACTCTAATTCGAAAAGATACATGCACCCCAGTGTTCACTGCAGAAGTATTTACAATAGGCAAGACATGGAAGCAACCTAAAGGTCTATCAACAGATGAATGGGTAAAGAAGATGTGGTACATATATACAATGGAATACTACTCAGCCATAAAAAAGGAATGAACTAATGCCATCTGCAGCAACATGGATGGATCTAGAGATTATCATACTAAGTGAAGTAAGTTCGAGAAAAACAAACACCATATGATATCACTTATATGTGGAATCTAAAATATGACACAAATGAAACAAACTCACAGACAGAGAAGAGACTTGTGGTTGCCAAGCGGGGAGGGGTGGGGGAAGGATTGAGAGTTAGGGATTAGCAGAGGCAAGCTATTATATATAGGATGGATAAACAATAAGGTCCTACTGTACAGCACAGGGAACTATATTCAATATCCTGTGGTAAACCATAATGGAAAAGAATATATACACAGACATACATATATATATATAATTGAATCACTTTGCTGTACAGCAGAAATTAGCACAACATTGTAAATCAACTATACTCCAATAAAATAAA
>NC_041222.1:103290673-103294479 GCF_002837175.3 Physeter macrocephalus | reverse complement strand
CGGTACGCGGGCCTCTCACCGTTGTGGCCTCTCCCGTCGCGGAGCACAGGCTCCGGACGCGCAGGCTCAGCGGCCACGGCTCACGGGCCCAGCCGCTCCGCGGCACGTGGGATCTTCCCGGACCGGGGCACGAACCCGCATCCCCTGCATCGGCAGGCGGACTCTCAACCACTGCGCCACCAGGGAAGCCCCCTCTTCCCTTTTAACAGATCATTTTGTAATCTCAAATGCCTTTCTCTGGTTTTCCACTGTGTGGATCATGGGGTTTTTGGTCTGTGGTTAGCTTTCTCCTCTTCTGGTAGTTTCTCCTGGTGGCTGTTTACATGGTCCCCCCAAGGATGTCTCATTGGATGGTGCCTTTTGCTTCCCTTGTGACCCAAGCAAAGGCGAGCTGCCTCTGCCTTCTGTGCTGATCTCAGTTCATAAGAAGACCCTGTGAAACGGCCAGGCACCCAGGAACCACCATCTCCTCTCATTATTTCAGATTCCCCAGGATCACTGGAAGGTCATGGGCATCAGAAAATGTCATAGTCAAGATCAAGCCTTACAAATCCCCTCCCTCCCCAAAAAATAATCACGGCCATCAATACAGGAGCCTAGACTATCACAAACAATATGCTGCTTTTTTAGCTCCTAGGGAAGAGAGAAAGTAGTATAGAGAAAATGACAATAATAGTAGCAATGCCCTCCAATTTTATGGAGCTTTATTCTTTCCGAAACTCTTATAGATGATATCCCTTTGAGCACAAATTTTCAGAAGAGAACAAAACTGAGAAGGGCAATGCTAGTGTAAAAAACTGTCTGCCCTTATTCAATACCACATGTAGTAAAAATTATCTGATGTCACAGAACGGCTTATTTTGTCTTTCATAAGGAAAAAAGGACGATTTCTCAGAAGAGCTAAACATGGTTTTATTGCTAGTGCCTCTGTTCATTTATGAAACTAAAAACTTTCATGCTCTTGCTAAATTAGCAGTTCTGGAAATAATCGGGCCTTTTCACCACACTTTATTTTCAATTTTCCAGGTTGCTCTAGGCATGGAATCTTTCCATTAAATAATGTAAGAAAGACACATGGGATACATGTTCTTCAGCCTAGGCTTCTGGTCTTCAAGGTCAGCTTATGATATGGTGTTAAAACCACCAATATATGTTTAAATGCTGCTACTATGTTCAGCAATTATCAGTGAGTAAAGAAATGAAACAGATTCCCAAAGAAGTGTCTCCACATATTGCCTCAGACCCATCCCCCCCTCACTTTTGCAATAGCAGGGGTAACTGGGGTGGTGTTTTTTTTTTTCCTTTGGCCACTCCCCACGGCATGTGGGATCCTAGTCCCCCAGCCAGGGATTGAACCCGCGCCTGCTGCATTGGAAGCACAGAGTCTTAACCCCTGGACCTCTGGGGAAGTCCCCCGGGGGTGGCGTTCACACAAGAAATATTTCTATGTGACGTATTCGTTTACTCTGACCAAGAGCTCACTTATTGAGCCATTTGATGGTCAGATTTCCTGACACTCCATGGCTTCATAAAATCCCTCAAGAATCAATTTTTCAGCCAGAAGTGTTAAATACATTGTATCATGAACCAGCTGATTTTTATGTTCCCACTTAGCCGGTATATATATTGGGTGAGTCCCTGTTATTCTCCCTACGGATATAGGATACAGGGATTATATTAATGACAAAGAAATGCAAATTTCCATAAGCCTATCTTCTTAATTAAGGCAAATGATGACTGAAGTTTTGAAACAACGTGACCAAAGGTACCTCCTTGAATAACAGGGAAGCGGCACACACCCACATTAACATTCTTCAGGAAGCTGATGATGAGTTGATTTACACCCAGCTCTAGAAAATCAGCTGGCTTGAAAGGAATGATCTGATTTTGTAAAACCTAACAACTACCATCTTCCCAGAGCCATTGATTAGAAAATGAACTTTTCCTCAGTGCAGAATATTTTAACTTCAGTAGATTATGTACTCTGCAGTACAGACAGAATTCTGTGTGTCCACTGACATCAAGAAGTTTAGCTGCGATTTCCTATTTAGAGGCAACTAAGACAGGTTGAGTGTTGACTTCACACCAGGTTATTTTATGTAATGTAGCCTCAGTACATACTCCATTTGTTCAACTTAAGTGTTTTTTTCCTCATTTCTGATGATGTAACAGACTAAATGTTCAGAAAAACCTCTGCTGGTATATAATACATAAAATACTAACAAAATATGTATACACTTTTTTTTTTAATAACATGGCTGATGAAGTAAAATAAGACTTCCAAATAGAGGGACTTGCTGCGAGGCAGAGCTCGCCCCAAAGGCACCTGCCGATTTTCGTGGTCTGGTCTACCCTCTAGTGCTCGCTTTAGCGGCACATTTACTAAAATTGGTCTAGACTCTAGAAGCCTTGAGACCACGTTTCTCAAAGGCAGTCATTTGCTCAGGACTCTCCTTTTCTCCCAGAGGTTAAGTGCTCTCAGAACTGCTTAGTCATTAAACCATCAGGAATGACCCCACGAGATTCCAAATATTCCCAGACAAGGAAAGACCACCTTTATCTGGGAATTACTGACCTAGAGCCTGGGTCTTCACAAGTCATGGAATGGCCAGGAGCAGTTATCCTAAGCTAGGTCCCAGCAGGGTATAAATTTGGAGAGACTTTTCCACAATTCTAAGACCCTCAACTGTTAACCCCATTAACATGCCAAAAGAAGAACAGAGTGAAAGAAATTACCCAGCATGGAAGCCAGAGAGACAAAAGGGTAGAAAAATTTAAAGGAAGCTTTCCATTTTGCTTAGCCATTGTTTGCCTTCAAATTTAAACTTTATACACAGACATACATATATATATATAATTGAATCACTTTGCTGTACAGCAGAAATTAGCACAACATTGTAAATCAACTATACTCCAATAAAATAAAAAAAGAATTGGTTTTTATTATAAATATTATTACTATGAAAAAAGTTAACGAGGAAACTCTTGTCCTAGGAGATGGAGGAGAAGTTCAGGATGGACACCCACACAATGAAAACGAGAAGTTTTTATTACATAGAAATTCAAAGTGGTTGGTTGTCAGTATGGGTTTGGCAGGTCAGCACTTTCCTGCCTCAGAGACACACAGGTAAGGGATGGGGCCGGAGAGCACACCTTGAGCAAAGCAGAGAACAGTGTACATCACAGTCCCTGTCACTGGCGGTGGCCTGTCAGTCAGTCTGGACCTCCAGTAACCATCTAGAGAGGACACCAAGACCAGAGGAGGCCACGCAGTAAGGAAGGGTTACTTCCCTGGTCTCCAGAAAAGCCCTTCCTAATAAGCCAGACAATTTGGACAAACTTATTCTCCTGGGTCACCTAAAAGAACTGTTTAATGAATACTTTCATCTCTCTGTCCAAGCAAGCGTAGAAATGCAGCCACAGGAAAAATAATCTTGGGTGGGGTTCCACCGTAATCAACTTTGAAGAAGAGGTTTCTGAGAATAAAAGATCGGAAAATTTAGAGACAGGGATTCAAAATCAGAAATACATGAAACTACTATTTGTGTGTTTCCTTCGTACGTTTCCTCTTCCATGTTGAAAATTGAACTACATACAATTACTGCAAAACACACAAATGTTTTCTTAAAACAAAGAGACCCCCAACGATCTCATCCTTTTTTTTTTTTTTTTTTTTGCGGTACGCGGGCCTCTCACCGTTGTGGCCTCTCCCGTCGCGGAGCACAGGCTCCGGACGCGCAGGCTCAGCGGCCACGGCTCACGGGCCCAGCCGCTCCGCGGCACGTGGGATCTTCCCGGACCGGGGC
>NC_041222.1:103287394-103288077 GCF_002837175.3 Physeter macrocephalus | reverse complement strand
TTTCTTTTTTTTTTTAACATCTTTATTGGAGTATAATTGCTTTACAATGGTGTGTTACTTTCTGCTGTATAACAAAGTGAATCAGCCATATGTATACATATATCCCCATATCCCCTCCCTCTTGCATCTCCCTCCCTCCTCCCTCCCTATCCCACCCCTCTAGGTGGTCACAAAGCACTGAGCTGCTCTCCCTGTGCTATGAGGCTGCTTCCCACTAGCTATCTATTTTACATTTGGTAGTGTATATATGTCCATGCCACTCTCTCACTTCATGCCAGCTTACCCTTCCCCCTCCCCATGTCCTCAAGTCTATTCTCTACATCTGCATCTTTATTTCTGTCCTGCACCTAGGTTCTTCAAAACCTTTATTTCTGTTTCTAGATTCCATATATATGTGTTAGCATACGGTATTTGTTTTTCTTTTTCTGACTTACTTCACTCTGTATGACGGTCTCTAGGTCCATTCACCTCACTACAAATAACTCAATTCCGTTTCTTTTTATGGCTGAGTAATATTCCACTGTATATATGTGCCACATCTTCTTTATCCATTCATCTGTTGATGGACACTTAGGTTGCTTCCATGTCCTGGCTATTGTAAATAGAGCTGCAATGAACATTGTGGTACATGACTCTTTTTGAATTATGGTTTTCTCAGGGTATATGCCCAGTAGTGGGATTGC
>NC_041222.1:103278993-103279420 GCF_002837175.3 Physeter macrocephalus | reverse complement strand
TATGGTAGTTCTATTTTTAGTTTTTTAAGGAACCTCCATTCTGTTCTCCATAGTGGCTGTATCAATTTACATTTCCACCAAGAGTGCAAGAGGGTTCCCTTTTCTCCACACCCTCTCCAGCACTTATTGTCTGTAGATTTTTTGATGATGGCCATTCTGACCAGCGGAAGGTTGTACCTCATTGTAGTTTTGATTTGCATTTTTCTAATGATTAGTGATGCTGAGCATACTTCATGTGTTTGTTGGCAATCTCTATATCTTCTTTGGAGAAATGTCTATTTAGGTCTTCTGCAAGACCCCGAAGAGCCAAAGCAATCTTGAGAAAGAAAAACAGAGCTGGAGGAATCAGGCTCCCTGACTTCAGACTATACTACAAAGCTACAGGAATCAAAACAGTATGGTACTGGCACAGAAACAGAAATATAGA